>NW_014577397.1:253220-254876 GCF_000485595.1 Priapulus caudatus
TATATATATATATATATATATATAATTATAGAAATGTGTGTGCGTCGGTGTGTGTGCGTGCGTGCGTGCGCTGCCGTGGCGCGTGTTTTCCAGTGCAAATACTGCCAGCGGTTCCGGGTCGCGCGCGTGATTAGAGCAAAATTTTAAATCAAATACCTAAACACTGTATACCGTCACCGTCTCCGTCACCGTCAGCGTCAGCAGCAGCGGGGGCGGCATCCGGGGTGGCAACGTCGGTACTACGCCACCGCCTCGGCTGCCCGGACCGCGAAACACGCCAACGACGTGGTATACCGAGACTCGAGCTTCGCGAATGACATCTCATCAGCACTTTTTACATCAGCGTTTATATGCGTATTCTTATATTTAACATTATATTATATTATTTTATATATATGTATATATATGTGTGCATATGTGTGTGTGTTGTGTGTGTGTGTGTGTGTGTGTGTGTGTGTGTGTGTGTGTGTGTGTGTGTGTTTGTGTGTGTGTGTGTGTGTGTGTGTGTGTGTGTGTGTGTGTTTCTTTGTACGCGCGTACATGTGTGCGTGCGCGTGAACGGACACGCACTCGCGCATACGCACGCGCACGCACAATTACACAACGATCGTACACATCAAGATAGGATATTGGCAACGCCTTGATGTCTTCGTTGTCTATCGGATGACGCATCATGATGCATCTACACGGTGACCGCACCGTGACCCCGCAGCCGCATAAATCATGGTCGTCGTCGATCGCGGCCGCCGCTCTGCACACGCCACAAATCACGCCACAAGATGATGACTCGATGAGCCCATTACGCGCGCGCGCTCAACTCGCTTTCGCTGCGGAATAAATCGCGACTCCACGCCAGCGTCATTTACCACCGACCGTCGGTCGGTCGACTATGCCGGCCTAGTGCGCCGACGGCTCGATGCGCTTAGTTAAATATTCATACATCTGAAGGCATTCATCGTTACGCATCAAATCACGACCCAACCGAGCGCACGTATCCGCCAGCCGTAATATATATATATGTATATATATATATATATCACGGCTTATTTACGGCTATTACGTGAGGCTTCACCTCTCGTTTAATCGTGTCTCTTGTCTCTCCCCCGCCCCTCTCACACCCGTTGTAAACCCTCACAGGGAGAAGCAGGAACGCTCGACACTGGCTGTGCAGGTGCGCTTGTTTTTTT
Source organism: Priapulus caudatus (assembly GCF_000485595.1). Lineage (NCBI taxonomy): Eukaryota > Metazoa > Priapulida > Priapulimorpha > Priapulimorphida > Priapulidae > Priapulus > Priapulus caudatus. The sequence goes on from NW_014577397.1 coordinate 254,408, forward strand.
GGCACATAACGAAACCAATTCGCGAGTGTATAGCAACTGCACAGAAGAGGGCGTGGTGGTCGTCAGCGTGTTCGTCATTTCCCGGTGCCTATGTCAACATGCCATAGAAAACAATGAGAGCGGTACGCCGAAGGCCAAGAGCAAGACGAGAAGCTAGTTTTTTAATCTGTGCCCTCTCTTTGTGTTTACACACTGGGTTATTAGGTGTATCGGCGTGTAACGATATGCTAATTTAATCAAATTGACCTTTCAGTATTGCGACAGACGTATATGGAGACAAATGGGGAAAACGAAGATGTGAGTTCAAGAGTGAAATCATGAAACCTTGCATTACACGAAAGCCACTACCAACATCCTAACAAATGCAATCTTCGGGTATATTGAGTATATGATTGATACATGTATTTGTTATGTTTGTATAGGTATATGTGTATATGTATATATATGTATAATATATATATATATATAT
>NW_014577397.1:255573-257871 GCF_000485595.1 Priapulus caudatus
GTAGTGCGTGCGCGCGCGCGTAGTGGGTGTAGTGCGTGCGTGCGCGCGCATGTAGTGGGTGTAGTGCGTGCGCGCGCGCGTAGTGGGTGTAGTGCGTGCGTGCGTGCGTGCGTGCGTGCGAGCGCATGTAGTGGGTGTAGTGCGTGCGTGCGCGCGTGCGTGTGTGCATGTAGTGCGTGCGTGCGCGCGCGCGTGTGTGCATGTAGTGCGTGCGTCCGCGCGTGTGTGCATTTAGTGCGTGCGTAGGCGCGAGCGTGTGTGCGTGTAATGCGCGCGCGCGTGTGTGTGCATGTAGTGCGTGCGTCCGCGCGAGCGTGTGTGCGTGTAGTGCGTGCGTGCGTGCGCGTGTGCGTGTGATGACAATTCAACAATTCACAATCTCCGGATTTCATTTTGAGTGCATCAAATTACAAACGATTTGAAGATCGTATCATTTCAAAAGCGATATACATGTAACCAGACGTACACGTCAACAAAAAGTGACAAAACAACCAAAACGGGAAACAAACAAGAATATAAAACCGCCAACAGTTACAAGTTAGGTCAATTAATTCCTGTCGCCAGAATGTATAATAGATATATATATACAAGCTTGCGTTGGAACATCTGGTAGGTTGACCAAACCACGAAAATCAAATGGGAATAACTGTTGCTGAACAATTAAAACGGAAATTTGCTTGTTCATTAATTTCTTTAAAAATCCGAGACCTTGGTTGGGAGACTAAATACATCGTGTGTGTATGTCAGATCCGCGAACCAACAAAAAAGTTCTACGGAATGCCAAGACAACAAAAACCATCGAAACGAAACTAAACCCATGTCAGCATACGAGGTTAGTTTAGCTTAATTGTCCGTGCACGTGGTACAGTCGTGCAGCGCAGCGCAATGAGTTTAAGCATAATGTTGAAAAAATACTAAATTCAATTCACAATAGATTGGGGACTGTCCACTGCTTTGAAAGACGATCGAGCTCTAAATCAAACAGAACGACTGGGCGGCAATGCAGCTATCGAGTGTGCCGATGCGTATAAAGCTTAAAGCAGCGGAATTCCCTAGACTTTCACTACAACGATGCAAAGAAGATCCCTTTTATATGCAAGTCGTTCCAATTTAAAATTCATGTAGAATTATCTTAAAGGTTCACAGAACGATTATCACAAAGACCTCACATGCTTTTAGCCCGCACTTTAAACCTATGAAAAATGGAAATTTTGAAAATATTTAAATCTCCGCAATGGCGTGTTAACAACTTAACTAGAATAACGGTTTCAAATATTAAGCCACAAGTACTAATCTAGAATTACTATTTCGACCATTAAACTACTACTACTACTACTACTACTACTACTACTACTACTACTACTTAAACTACTACTACTACTACTACGAATTACTAATTCACCATTGATAGTAACCGTCATCCTACTATTAAAATTACGCATTATATAATCAGATAATGAAATAATAGTTATATTTAGATAATAAAATTACGTAAATTAATATGAATATAATATCAAACAATAGAGAGCGGACAACGTGCCTGGCTAAATAACATTCTTGTAAATCTATAAACACTAGTTATTGCTTTTGTAGCACTTGTACAGTTAAAACTAGAAACAAATTGAATTATGTTGCTATGCATTTGGATTTTTATATTTTGCTTTGCCAATATTCGTTTTGACAGAAGATTTCTCGTCAATTTGCGTTTCCATATAAATTGGTTGAAATTGTTCTAAAACTGATTTCAGTTGTCACGTTATAACGTACTTTGGGGGAAAGTCATTGCCCATGTGGCCATCATACAGTACAACCCTTTCCAGTAATTAGATTGTAGAAATTAAATTAAATTGAAATGTGATTAAGAATTAGTTGTGATATTGACGGATAATTTATGATTAATTAGGACAGGACAAATTAAGTTACATGTGATAATGTGTATTTTTCTGAACCAGATTCTTGAAAATCTGTTTCAATCTCTCTCCCTCTCTTTATCCCCAACTCTCGCATTTTATCCCATTCTCTCTATATACATGACACGCACACACACAGTGCTACACACGCACGCACGCACGCACACACACACACACACACGCACACAAACGCACACGCACACATACAATCACGCACGCACGCACGCACGCACGCACGCACACACTCACACACACACGCACACGCACACATACAATCACGCACGCACGCGCGCACGCACGCACGCACACACTCACACACACACGCACACGCACACATACAATCACGCACGCACGCGCGCACGCACGCACGCACACACTCACACACACA
>NW_014577397.1:258236-263474 GCF_000485595.1 Priapulus caudatus
TGATTGTATGTGTGCGTGTGCGTGTGTGTGTGAGTGTGTGCGTGCGTGCGTGCGCGCGTGCGTGCGTGATTGTATGTGTGCGTGTGCGTGTGTGTGTGAGTGTGTGCGTGCGTGCGTGCGTGCGTGCGTGCGTGATTGTATGTGTGCGTGTGCGTGTGTGTGTGAGTGTGTGCGTGCGTGCGTGCGTGCGTGTGTGGTGTGTGTGTGCGTGTGTCCGTGCTTGAGTTCGTGCGTGCGTACTTGCATGTGTTACGCATGAGTTTCGAATATTATATTTTACTTGCACAAAAGGCTGTCGTGTAGTGTGGTATATATAGTAATTTTATAGGCGCGTCTACGTGGACAACTGACAACTTGGCAACAAATTACTCTGCTACATGTTAAGTCCTGGATTTAATCCTCTGTATTCAAGCAAATACGTCTTCTTTATGTTCAATCTATCGAAGACAAATTACTACAGAACACGTACGAAAAAGCAATATATTGATAAACAAATTGCATTCCGCACACATACAAATCTTTACGCTGGCATTTGTATTGCGTCTGAATTTTGTATCGGCATGCCTGCCGTTGGTTGCGTGTTCTGTATCTGTATTCCATACAGGGTGAGTGAGGAATAAGGAATAAATAAAGTTTCAGTTTATGGAGAGAATGGGGGAAATAAATGCGCAAGTGCGCAGTTTTCGTCATTCTGATGTGGCGAAAAAGCAGTTGCGTGATAAGTGCGTTTTAAATCTAGAAGAAGTTAGAAGATGCATCCGGATCTAACGGGTGCTGATTTCGTTCCAGCCGCTGTCAGCAATCAAGGTATATCTTGTAGCGCCCCGAAAGTTCCAAGGGACATGCCGCACTCTCCAATCGAGTGATTAGCTAAGTTATTATTTATAATTAAATGTTATGTTGAATTATATTATAAAGTAACAATGCATCGCCGCAATAGAAGCATTCAAGGTCACGTTGTGTCATCAAGATCATATTGTTGTACCGCCGTGTAATCGATAAGGACATGCTAAACTTCTTCAGGATTGATAAGCGCACAACTACAACTTTGCAGATTTTGCCTATGACAGTCTGGAATTACGAAGAATTTCTTTTAGACGGTCACTGATAGCAGCTCGGCTATTGCGCAGGAATTGATCAATTGCGGTTTCACAAGCGTCGCTCGAATGCTTGATATAATTAATGCTATCGTAGCTTCAATAACCCGCCGACCGAACGATTCATTAATCCGTTGTTATGTGTGTTGATATTGTATGTATACAGATTAATTGGATAAAATGTCCTTAATAAAATATCACTAGCGATGTAGTGGATGTTACGAGACGTGGTCAACAATACGGACAGGCCGAACGTGAATATCAATTGTGTTAATAAATTTTCAGTAGCGAAGAAAACGTTGACGTGTGGCAATCGACACCAAACAAGACTTCACTCGTTCGACTATGAGAGAGGCCTTTTAGTGAGGCTGGCCTTGTGAGATTCTTTGAGTGTGTAAGGTCAATACATCCCAAACCTTATCAACCGCAATCTGTTGAGGTGGGATGTCCCCATAAGGTGGGAGGCTTCCTCCTACGCCTCGCACTACTCGTACACTACGCACAACTTTGCATGGACAGTGCGATCTTGAAGTTAACGTATCTGTCAATTACGCATCACCAATACAGCTGATCTGGATCTAAGCCGCAGCAGCATGCAGCTCGTATGCTGACAGAAGTCAGATTGAAGTAATATAGATGTAGCCACGTTGACTCTTCCGCGACCCCCCCCCCCTCGCGTTCGCTCGTCCTTTCACTCTTGCCTCGCCTACACACACTCTCTTTCGCCCGTCTTCCTCTCGCTCTCTCTTTCACTCTTGCCTCGCCTACACACACACTCTCTCGCCCCTCTTACTCTCGCTCTCGCTTTCACTCACACAGACGCGCACGTGCACACGCACACGCACACTCTCTGTCACACGAGTGCTCTTTAGCGCGCTTCGCCCTCTTCCTCTCACATAGTGGCACTTGCTACAGCATAAAAGATACGACGGAAGACCGTTTGGTAATTGACCAGTGCACGTGCGTTTAACACACGTAGCGGAGTATTAGAACGGATGTGTTGTTAAGGCTGAGAGATGGAAACAAACAATGTTGAAAGCTAGGACGCTCGCAAATTATACGCCATATCATAGCAGGCCGATCACCTCGCGTGACGAGAACGCCAAGGCAGCGAATCGCAGAAACATCGCGGACAGAATTCCCATCTCGCCCTGATCAAGCCTCGCAGACGAATACGCGCGCTATCTAAAACCGTTTAATTTTCTTCCTCCGACCAGCCACGGAGATTGATGTCTGGTTAATAATTATCATCACGCGGGTTAGATGCTCCCGGCTATTCAGTTGCAAACAAGGTTCTGCAAAGCCACTAACATAATTATACGGCCTGTAGTGCATAATAACACGGGAGTCGTTAAAGTATTTGTTATTACACCCTGCGGATATCGTCGTAACAAAAGGTTATATAACAACGAGGGGTTGATTTTTTACCTATCGAGGCACGGGGCGTCCGTTGGAGATTGCATCCGGCACCGCCGCGGGTTGCAGCATCCTAACGGATTTCATTCACGCGCTCGACAGCGACACAATAGGTGCAATAGTTCACGCACAGTAGTTATCTCGCGAGTCGCTGCTGGATAGCTGGCAATTCGCACGCGCGGTTTCGTAGTCGAACTAAAATGATGCGACGGCAACAAAAGCATTTTAGCTGCCTCTCACTCAACTCGTCCTGCTTTTCGTGAATGTGGGTTGTGTCGTGTCGTGTTTTATGGCAACGTGTTCACGCTTATGTCCGTAGTCGATGATCAGTACATGATAAGTGATCGTGATCGTTGCAATCGATAGTCGACGTCTTTCCGGTTTACGTGTAGAGTTTACTACCGCTTATATATGATTGCGTTCTGCGGTTCTGTTGCGCTGTGGCGTTGCGATGTAGGGTTATGTTTTACGGATTCGAGACTGAATTGTATAGTTGTGTTGTGTTATGTGCTGTGTTGCGTTGCGTTGCATATGCAATTGCATTGTGGATTATATATGTGTTGTGTTGTTTGCTTGTATGTGATTTGTGTTGGGAATTTGTGTTTGGCGTGTGTTGATGTTGTGTTGTAGTTATGTGTAAGTTGTATGTTTTGTCTTGTGTTATTGTTTGTGTTGTCTGTTGTGTATGTGTTCGTAATCTCATTCTCATCACTACCGACAGAGGCCCAACGCAACTAACGAATAAAACCCAAGCACGATCTGCTCTCGTTCAGTTTGTGCTTTGCTGTTGTGGTTGTGTTGTGTCTTGTGTTCGTGTTGTGCTGTGTTGGCGTTGTATTGCGTGCGTCTTGTATCTGTTTGTGTTGCGTTGCGTTGCGTTTGCGTTTGCGTCCTGCGTTGAGTTTGTATGTGTTGTGTTATGTTGTGTTGTGTTGCGTGGTACCACTGCTTAGCACTGTCATTTTGCATCACCGCAGTGCATTCCGTACTGCGTTACGGCGTTGCGTCGCAGCGTTTCACGTGGGCGCCATGCCAGGCGTAGTCGCAAGACTTGGCTAAAGAATTGATCGCGCCGCGTGTCGGAGTGCTGTCGCTCCCAGCAGAAGACGCGACGGCAACTGACAGCACGTCGTTAACGCTAACGAGGGACTGACTTGAGTTCTACTCATCAGTGGGACGCGGGACTCAGCGCGCCGATCTTCAGCAGATCATTTTGTGCCAACGTTCCCATCAAATCAGAGATAAGAGCCTTCAGTCGTCCTAATGACAAAGTAAGTCCATTCGTAGCTGGCCAGTTCCCTCAGTGTGGCGGCGCGCCCTCCATGAACGCAGATTTACATTGTATTAATGTGAAATGCTCGATAACTGACTAGCGGGCTGCGCTGCACGGAGAGCTACTCTGGCCAACATTCGACTTGCTAATAGTACCAGTCGAACACTAGTCCCATAAATGAAGCCATGGCCAACGAACACCAGGCTGAAGCCATCTCAATCAAATACCAGACTGAAACCATGTGCATCGGCCAACCAACTGAATACATCTCCATCAGACACCGGACTGCATACATCTCCATCAGACACCGGACTGATTCCATTTCCAATAAACACCAGACTGAATCCATTTCCAACAAACACCAGACTGAATCCATCTCCATAAAACACCAGACTGATTCCCTCTTCATCAGACACCAGACTGAATACATCTCCATCAGACACCAGACTGAATCCATTTCCAACAGACACCAGACTGAATCCATCTCCATCAGACACCAGACTGAATCCATCTCTGTAAAACACAAAACTAAATATATCTCCATAAAACACCAAACTGATGTCATCTCCATAAAACACTAGACTGAATCAAGAGCAGATAAAGAAGGAGAGCGTACAAGGGTAAAATGCTGAAACCATGCTGCAGTATTAGTCGAATTAATAAACTTTTCCCGTTTTATTTTGACGATCCTTTGCAGTATTATTGATTAGCTGTCTTACCTTTTTCATATAAAACAAACCGCATGTCCCTACGATGCCCCTACGCTGAGATAATGAGCGGTGAAAATCTGGTATTTTCACCGAAAACCGACTCGAGATCAGTGTTTACTGCGTCCCTCACTCGAAGTGTTTCCAGTGTGTTGCTTCTGGTTGCTGCTTGTGGTCTGACTCACGTAATACTACCAGAGTTTACTATACATCCAGCGTGAGGTGGGCGTGAGGTGGGCACAGGTGAGGGTCATCACTATGGCAATCAATAACAGACGTCATTCGGGACACGCGAGGTTTCCCGAAGTTATAATACTTCGAGTGAGGGACGCAGTAAACACTGATCTCGAGTCGGTTTTCGGTGAAAATACCAGATTTAATACTGCAAAGGATCGTCAAAATAAAACGGGAAAAGTTTATTAATTCGACTAATACTGCAGCATGGTTTCAGCATTTTACCCTTGTACGCTCTCCTTCTTTATACGCTCTTGACTGAATCCATCTCCATCAGACACCGGACTGAATCCATCTCCATCGGACACAAGACTATACCCATCTCCATCGGACACAAGACTGAAGCCATCTCCCTCAGACACCAGACTGCCATCCACATGGGACACCAGACTGAAGCCATGCGCATGGCATCTGCGCGGGGCCGGGGCGTTACTCGGCAGGGCAGCCCGTTAATGAACGCTAAGAGAGAGAGAGAGCGAGAGAGAGAGTGAGAGAGAGAGGGAGAGACAGA
>NW_014577397.1:264615-269470 GCF_000485595.1 Priapulus caudatus
TGCTGCTGCCGATGCTGCTGCCGATGCTGCTGCCGATGCTGCTGCCGATGTTGCTGCCTACATCTTTAATTCACGACTATTCACAAACTCGTAAGATAAGAACGGATTTGACCTTTACGCGTACAATGTATCGCGAACTATCTATTTCTCTCGAACTATCTTCTTCCACCTAGTCAGGCGCAATGAGTATGTGAACTAAATGCGACCGCCACGAGCGTTAGCAAACCATTATATCCGCATACGGACATACGACCAAGAGCCCATAATAGGAAAACAATTCTATGATGGACTCTTGATACGATGAATGCGCAGAATAGTTATTTCTGGAGAAATATTACGTGCCTGTCGGACTTTCAGCGATTCCGCGCAGCACGCGTGCCAGATTTCCGGCGTTAATTAGGCAGACGACCCCGCCTACGTGCTTCGAACCCCCTCAACATCGAGCGCTTACGAGCTTGCTCAGAGTCCGAACATAGATACGATAAGCAGACGCGGCACTGTGCTGCTGCTAGGTGCGTACGTTCGCAGCCGCTGGCCGTAATCAACTCCTTCCCAGTGCACTAGAACCACTCAGCCACGCAGGTGAGCTGATAAATCACTAGCCGCAAGTGCATCTCATGCGGAAAAGCGCTTAATTGCCTGCATGGGTGCCTATAAGCTAATACCCCCTTCACATACACGGATTTTTCTTACGAGTCCTTACGGATCGCACAATTCGTAAAAGAACACGGGTCCTTACGATTTGGCCACTTTTACGAGCGATTTACGTGTTATTACTAGCTATTTACGGTTTATTACGGATTATTACGAGTTATTACGATGTATTTACGGCAAAATTCCACGATTTGTTAAGAGTTGTCACGGATAACTATGAGCAACTTACGGGCATTTTACGAGCTTTTTACGGATTGTTACGGATATATATTACGGAATGTTACGATTCATCGAAGCTTTTACGTGTTAGTTACGACCTGTTTACGTGTTGTTACGAATAGGTACGAGTTAGTTACGAGTATTTACGAGTCCTTACGATTTTTTGGCAAAAAGTATATAAAAATCCTGCAAATCTCAATCTATCATCAACTTGTTGACTGACTTCTTCTTTGGAGCCATGCTTGTAGATATTGTAGAGTAGATATGCAGAGATGTGACTTCTCTGACTTCTTGAAAACAACTAAAAATGACGTGTTCGATTTTGCAGCCTTTCCTAAATCGTAAACAATATACGTAAAGTATACGTATCTATTCGTAAAGTGCTCGTAATAACTCGTAACAATCCGTTACAATCGTACAATTGTTACGAGTCATTTACGGATTATTGCGAGCAGTTTACGGATGGTTACGTATTGTTGCGAGCGGTTTACGATACTTACGGATTGTTACGAGTTATTTACGGAAAAAATCAATCCGTGGACACTCGTGAAAAGATTTTTGACATGTCCAAAAATTTGCCTCTCCTTTCACGAATCCTTACGAGTGTCTGCGAGTTGTGACGAGTTAATACGGATACCAGCGAGTTATTTACGGATGCTTGCGATTGACTACGAGTTGGCGATCCGTAAGGACTCGTAAGAAAAATCCGTGTATGTGAAGGAGGTATAAAGCCCCCGCCGCCGCCGTGCCAATCACAGGAGCAGGTTCTCCCTCATCGCGTGTACATGCGCGGCTATATTGACAAGCAGGCTTCATGTTTACAGGCTTTGTCGGCTGTTTGAAAGTGTTACTTCTGCGTGGCAGGTAATGACAGTGAAGGGCGACAGCAGATCGTTAGAACTATAATGGTAAATAAAATCCGCGCGAATCCCGCGCAGTAGGACGTCACGAGGACGGCATGACGTCACGATGACGGTCCTCCTGCTTCTGCACATCTCCCGCGTACTTGTATCCTGTGACCACCCTCCCGCGTACTTCTACCTTATGTCCATATTTGCACCTTACACCCACCCCCTCCTCCGTGCTGGTACCCTATGTCCACCCTCCGCGTACTTCTACCTTACACCCACCCCCTCCTCCGTGCTGGCAGCGTGATTTTTTTTCCTAGGTCAATCAAGAACATAGGGCTGTAATGAGCGCTGCTATTGGTTGAGCTTGTTTTCTCGTGATATACATAGCACATCCAAAACTATTATTCGTGATATGACTCGATAGCTTAGTGCGTATAACGCTGGCGTCAAGTATGAAAGGTCGGAGGATCGAATCCCGTCATTCGTTTTCTAATTATTTTTCTGTTTTCTGTGTTTTTCTATCTTTATCTGTTTAACATTTTTTTTCCAATTAACGCAAATATTTACATGATTTATTTACAACATTTTAATAACAGCAATTAATTTTTACAACAATTAAAAATTTAATTTTTTATATATTTGTTTAAATAGGGTTTGGGTTAGAGTTAGGATTAGGGTTAGGGTTAGGGTTAGGGTTAGGGTTAGGGTTAGGGTCACAATGCAGTGAATGCACCATAACACAGGAGTTTGAGGCACGTGATTTGTATCAACCAATGGCAGCGCTCGTTAGAGCCCTATGTTCTTGATTGACCTAGGAAAAAAAATCACGCGTGCTGGTACCCTATGTCAATACGCCCCGCACCTGCACTCTGCGCCCGCGGCTCATCCGTACTTAGACCCTACGCCCACTCACTAACTGGGATTGTAGGCTAAATCCACCCTTCACCTGTGCCCGTAGTACCCTATAATAGTTAAACCCCACATCTATATGACTGTGCTGCCACATAATCACCTGAGACACGCACCCGTACTCCGCCACTCCCGAGCTCTAAGCACATCCCCACTCCTGAGCTCTAAGATGACTTCATGCGCTTTCATTCTAATCGCTCTGGCGCAGTGTCCTAATTAAAACTGCATATTCATTTCGGCAATGATGCAGTTCCTGACGCGCGCATTCATGGCATCGATTTACGGCACGCATGCAAACACGGTGACAATCGCATCGCGGCAGCGCAGTATCGGAGCGGCGACGACTACCAAACACGGCGTGTTAGCGGCGCATCTAGTAGAATACGGCTCCTTCCGTTTGTCGGACGCTCTTGCTTTCTCTCTCTCTCTCTCTCTCTCTCTCTCTCTCTCTCTCTCTCTCTTCGATCTCGCTGTCATTCTCCCGTCTTTCTCCCTCTCGCTGTTAATCTCTCTCTTTCTCGCTCTCGCTGTCATTCTCTCTCTCCTCTTTCTCTCTCTCTCGTTATTAATCTGGCTCGCCCTCTCTCTCTTTCTCTTTCTATCTCTCACTCTCGCTCTCATTCTCTCTCCTCTCTCGCCCCCTCTTGCGCTAGTTCTTTCTTTTCTTCTCTTCTGTCGCGCGCGCTCTATCTCTCTCTTCCTCTCCCTCTCTCGCGCGCTCTATCTCTCTCTTCCTCTCCCTCTCTCGCGCGTGCTTTCTCTCTTATCGATATCGCCACTCAGCACAGTCCACAACAACAGTTTCGTTACAAATTACGCAATAAATATTCACAGAATAATCGTATTACGAACCTCCCCCCGAACAAAAGTATCGGGGCTAGAGTAGCACTGAGGTTGCATGCTAACAGATCCTGCATGGTAACGGATTTCCATGGTAACGGGGCTGCGTGGTAACAGATCTCCATGGTAACGGGGCGCTGCGAGGGGAGGACGCGCGGGAGTCTTACGAACCGATCCGGAGCGATGCGGGAACCACATGGTGGGCGCGGCTCGCGTAACAGTAGCCCTTCGCATGTATACATATGCACACATCGTGAGATTTTCAAAAGTGAAGGGGTGGATTTACTCTCGAAAGTAAATATTTATTCCCGTAGAAACGGCAGCGTATGAACACGTTCACGCGCGGCAACCGACGCCGTGGCGCTAACCGTTAAATAACCTTCCATAAATAAGCTTCTGTTTCGGGTTTGAACCTCCCCCCAAAACGTATAAACTCGAAAAAAATCCATGTGTCAACTCGTGATAAACACGGCCCACGCGACCGACCACACGCCACCACACACGCCCGTGTATCACTTACGACAACCTGCTACAGTCTTCGACATTCCTGGCCAAACATGAAACAAAAAATACAGTGTTGAAGAAAGCTGCCACGCGGTGATGAGCAAACTTCTACATCTAAATACGTCACGCGTCGATCCGTTATTTACAGGTGATCATATTTGCAACAGGAAAAAAACTGCGTCCAGCAATCTATCGTTCTAATTCGGGGGAAAGGTTTGAAGCGCGCAGTACAAGGTTAACAAGGCCAACATGAATCACAGGTCGACACAGCGACCCGGGAAGTAGCACGTATAGATTTCAGCGCAAATGGCATCTCCGCCTGGATACATGCAGGAAGCCAGTTAACGAACCTCCGTGCCGATAAAAAAAACCGCTCAACGTTTCCGCGTGCCGTCGGCCAATAGAGGAAAACTAATTCGGCAGATTGGCCGTTGCGTGCGTGCTTTCGCTACGGAAACCATTTACACTCGATTTTTTATTCGAAGCTTCTCAATTCATGCACTTGTATTTAGGTATAATCCGGCGTGATTTGAGTTTAATCACGCAGTGTAGTGGAGCTACAATGTTCAAAAAACGATTTTTTATTTGCTATATTTAGTAGATTTTGACACAATGTGCGAGCGTGCGTACGAACGTGCACGCAGTTCTACGATCTGGGCATAGGCGGAGTTGAATACTTATATTATTTGAAGGTATTCCCTAAGTTGAATACCTTAATATGAACATCTATAATTTTCCTTGCAGCAGGTTGCATGTTTTACAAGACCCAACACATTAGGCAAACAGCTTCACTAATATGAATAACCGATGAACGTCGCTCAGACAGAATATGATAACCACTCGTATAAATAAATATATATATATATATATATATATAT
>NW_014577397.1:269480-273477 GCF_000485595.1 Priapulus caudatus
GATTACAGCATTTCTATTTCTCGTGACGAATTACGGCCCTGGTGTCGATAGCATTTAACTAAATCACGCTCGTGTCACACATATATATATTATCTATAATATATATAATATATTTATATAGTATACTAAAGCTATACACAGCCGTGTTTATTATATTATAGCTTTTGAGAATTGGCTCTTGACTATTACTGAATGGCGGCTCGCGGGCGATGTGAACTGTTAAATTTGCCGTCGTCGCCATACGAGTGAAATGCGCCAATCCGACGTTGATACTTCGATATTCCGCAGAGCTCCTTTGCCGTGTAAAGCGTGAGAAGTAACTTAATGCAGCGTGCTCGTGCGGTGACCGTGGGGATTCGCACTCGAAACCCATATATTAGCCGTCATCTAATTTCTCTAATGCAACGGCCACCTGTGCGCATGCATTTCACGGGCCCTTGATGAAGTGGAGTGAGTGAGTGTGTGTGTACTGTGGTCGCGAATAAGAGAATTAACGCGTGTCCTTCGGTGCTAGCAGACACAGTAGCTGCGAGAGGGGTTGTATATGTGTGTGGAAGTTACGTACGTACAATTAAAGACGCTACATATAGCGCCGGTAAGCACGAATTGCACGGAAAGCTCAAATGAATATTGAATATGATGAATGTTGTGATATAATGTGAATATTCAATGCGAACGCGAGAAAGTGTTGTACGGCCGTGCATGAGACGTGCGCATGCGCACTCGTGTTCGTCGATGGCGCCCCCCAGAAAATGACGTAATCGTGTTACAGTTGCCACGAATTGCTGTCGCTCTCAAATGTTTCGTGGTCACATTAAGCTGACGCAGTTTGTGGAAAGATTACGCCAACTACTGCGACGTACAGGCAGGCGGGGGGGCAGGCCCCGCCACGAAAAGCTGTAGTTTGTTTGTGAGACTAATCTCAGTGTCGCATCATCCAAGCAAATTGGCAGAACAGCAGCAGCAGTAGCAGCACAGCTAACAGCAGCAGCAGCACAGTAATCAGCAGCAGCAGCAGTACAGCACCAGTAGCAGCCAACAGCAGCAGCGCCGGCATAGTTAGTAGTCAGTAGTAGTAGTAGTAGTAGTAGTATAGTACGCAGCAGCGCAGCATACAGCAGTAGCAACAGCAGCAGCAGTAACAGCAGGAGTAGCAGCAACAGCAGCCGGCAGCAGCAGCAGCCGCCAGCAGGCAGGCAGCAGCATGGCAGCACGCAGAAAAACAGGTAGCACAGAATGTAGTAGTAGTAGGCAACGGCAACAGCAGTAACCGCAGTAGTAGTAGCGCAGCAGCAGTAACGACAGTAGTAGTAGTACAGCAGGGAGCAGCAGTAACAGCAGTAGTAGTAGCATAGTAGTAGTAGTAGCAGCAGCAGCGGTAGTAGCAACAGGCAGCACTGGTAGTAGCCACCAGCAGCAGTAACAGAAAGCATCATCAGCAACTAGCAGTAGGCAGTTGTAGCAGTAGTAGCCAACACAGCAGCAGTAGCACGCGGCGCGTTGTTATTGTTGATTGTTATTATTTTTTGTTGTCGGAGGTTTTTTGTTGCAGTTGCATTTTTGATCGGAGTTTTTGTTGCAGTGCATACTGATACAATTGGAAGTTTAGGTTTAATTAAACCGGTACAGTAGTCACAACTAGGCTTTCTCCATTAGCACCCAACCCACACACGCGCGCGCAGCAATTGCTTAGGATTATCACAGGCTTCTTCTTCATTATATAACCGGCTGAATTATATACTCGTTATTGAAACTCCGGTTTAGATAGGCTTTATAATATATGTGACAGTAGATAAATGTTGAAAATGGATAATATCTTGCTGCGTTCACACGAGGAGTTTAGTTGCGTTCACACGCTAAAATATACGCGGCTTGCTTAGCCACGGTTGCTTAGCCGCGATTGCTCCGTCTTGCTTACGCGCGGATCATATTCCGCGGCCAACTAAGCCGCGTATATTCGGCACCACGTCTGCCGTATGATTGTCGTGGAACGCTAGACTCCTACGCGTTGCTGTACCGAACGTTAGGTAGCGTGTGCGAACTGTCGACCGGGTACGCAGTCTATATACTACCGAGGCTAGCTAAGCCTGCGACATCTGCGTGATCTCTGTGAACGCATATTTAAACGGCGACTTAGGACCACTAAGTACAAGGTACCAGCTAAGCCGTTATACGTTGAACGCAGCTATGACAGCGAGGAAAGATATATATATCATTATTATTTATTTATGCACGAGTGGTTATGACACACACACACACACACACACACACGCACACACACACACAGACACGCGCGCGCGCGCACGCATCCACGTACGCATGCTCGGTCGCATGTACGCACACACACACACGCACGCACGCACGAACTCACGCACGCACGCACGCACGCACGCACGCATGCTCGGTCGCACGTACGCACGCACACACGCACGCACGCACGCACGCACGCACGTTCGCACGTACGCACGCTCTTTCACACGTACGCACGCACGTACGCACGAACGAACGCACACACGCACACACGCACGCACGTACGCATGCACGATCACGCACGGTGTTAGCCTGCCTAGCAGTCACTCTCATACTAAATGACACATTTATGGAGGGCGATTTGCGGCAATCTATTCCCACCCCCGTGGAAATTAGCTTACATGATGGCGGCTGAATTATGCCGGAGAATGTTGTGTAGGCGACCTTGACGATTCATTATCAAATCCGCTGAGCGAGAGGAAATGCGCATTATACTTTCATTTTCTCGGTTGATTAGGGTTCGCAATGAATAGTACTGTGACGTAGTTTGGCGGTAAATGATGCTCGACTGATGATGGAATAATTACTGACTGCAGCCAGAGGGCATGCATGCAGCTGCGCCTTGCTCTCACCCCCCGTGCTTCATCAATGCCAGCAGCTGTCACTCCTGAATCTTCACCTAGATCAGCTTTCGCAGCATCTCTGCGCTCCTTCCAGCAAGCGCGCGCTCTCAGCCAACGACTGAGTCGAGTTTGTTCGGCCGGGATTCGCATGCATCCGCGATTCCCTCGCACCGCAGCAGCATCGACTACACGCATGCATGACTGCATGCACGACTCTCGTCTGTTCTTGCGGGGCTTCACTTTATACTAAGTCGTCATTGCAGCAGCAGCTGCAGTATATATTGCATGCAGTGCGATATTACCCGCTCCCAATTTCATGTCTTCCTGCTCACTGTCTCGACTTTCGCACAAGACGCTGCGCGAGTAGGGCGACTCTAACGCAAATCATCATCATCGTCGTCATAATCGTCATCGTCATCACCATCATCGCTGTCGTCATCAGCACCATCATCATTACCGTCACCATCATCATCATCAACATCATCATCATCATCATCATCATCATCATCATCACAACCGTGATCACCGTTATCATCAACATCATCATCATTATCATCTTCATCATCACCGTCGTCATCGTCATCATCACAACCGTAATCATCACCGTTGTCATCGTCATCACCATCGTCATCATCATCACCATCATCCAACACGCGCAATAAAATCGAAGAAGCCCGATCTGATCAGCGGTCGTCTGTATCGCGCAGGCGGGCTCGGCTACGTAACGTAGCGGCAGTCAGAGAAAGAGAGAGAGAGAGAGAGAGAGAGAGAGAGAGAAAGAGAGAAAGAGAAAGAGATGAGCGAGAGAGAAGAGAAAGAGATGAGAGAGATAGAGGAGAGAGGGCGCAAGAGAGAGAGACGAGAGAGAAGAGAGACGAGAGATGAGAGAAGAGAGGAGGTCGAATTAGCGGGCGGGAGCGAGAGAGAGACTAGAGATAGGAAGATATGAGAGATAGAGAGAGGAGAGAGGAGGAGAGAGATGAGAGAGAGAGAGAGAGAGGAGAGAGAGGAAGAGAGAGAGAGAAAGAGGGAGAGTAGAGAGAAAGAGGAGAGAGAGAGAGAGAGAGGAGAGAGAAGAAAGAGAGAGGAGAGAGGAAAGATAAAGAGAAGAGAGTGAGAGAGAG
>NW_014577397.1:278844-292083 GCF_000485595.1 Priapulus caudatus
CTCTCTTGCGCCCCTCTCTCCTCTATCTCTCTCTGTCTCTCTTCTCTCTCGCTCTCCTCTCTTGCGCCCCTCTCTCCTCTATCTCTCTCATCTCTTTCTCTTCTCTCTCGCTCATCTCTTTCTCTTTCTCTCTTTCTCTCTTTCTCTCTCCCTCTCTCGCTCTCGCTCTCTCTCTCTCTCTCTCGTTCACACACGCATCGCTGAGCGTAGAAATTCTAGGACGCGGCCTAGCAAGTCGGCATATACATTTTATAGACGCGAGCGCGTGGCGGGTGGAACACTGGCGGAGTGGCAGAAACACGCAGACATTGGTCCAGTATCACGCTCAATATCCGTCGTATTCACCGAAGCCTGAGTACTGTAAGATGAAAGTAATTGTGGATTGCAAATGACCGCCGAGCTAAGCGTGTGTCGGGGGCATGTCGCATAATAAAGGCGAGCTAAGGCAAGCAAGAAATGCGGCGATGCGCTCAGAGTCGATTGATCATAGGGAGCGTCCTGGCATTTGGTAATGAGACAGACTGTGCCAGTGTCTTGAATTGCGAAGCGTCTCATAATCAGATCGAATTAAGAAAAA
The DNA here is from genome assembly GCF_000485595.1 of Priapulus caudatus. Taxonomy (NCBI): domain Eukaryota; kingdom Metazoa; phylum Priapulida; class Priapulimorpha; order Priapulimorphida; family Priapulidae; genus Priapulus; species Priapulus caudatus. Next base: position 279,422 of record NW_014577397.1, read on the forward strand.
TTAATTATCTCCCGTTTAATCATTGATGTTCGACCTTTAACGTTGACCTTCGTAGTGAGTATGCCTGTTTTAAATGTGACCCGACATCCGTCAATTGAAGAGGGAATGTTACGTCGTTGAGATTTCTCAAGCTATTGTTTTTAGACTTCGATCTCATACTTAGAAAAAGTTAAAAATGTTAATCGCATTGTCACTTTTCGCTCTTCCTGAACTTTGGCCCGTGACCCTAGTTTTGAACTGACGCCATCTATTCGGACTGCCCATCTACACGTTAAATATGAACACATCAGGTGAAGCCGTTTAGATGCGTGTCATGTTCGTAGACGAATGCACGAACACAGAGACGCACCACGAACACTAGTATCGACGCCTGACAATGTCGAAAGACCTGAAACAGACGAACACAAAAAATGTGGATATCAATTAAGGAGAACAATGTAGGAGTCGGGAAATCACACGTAGGCGCCTGCGGATAGGTTGATAGAATTAAAGATAATAGGAGCGTAAATAGAATGCAATTAAAGCAGTTTAATGGGGAGGAAATTAGAAGACGGAGTCGACGAAGGGGGTCGGACAGCGCGGGAAGGGGGTCGGACAGCGCGGGAAGGGACATCGATACGTGGACGGCCCAAGGAGTGGTTAGGTTAGGTTAGGTGGGACGCCGTGTGGCGCACCGGCCGCGTCACATAGACCTCCCGCGCGCGCGCTCTGACGGCTGTCCGCCACAAATCATCGCCAACGTCTCACGAACCAGCCCACGGCGAGTGAAGAAGAAGAGTCGGAGCATAGATTTCCCGTCTCTCACGCGAGACAACGGCAACCACGCGCGCGTATAACCGTTTCTTCTCCCTTGAATCAAGGTTGATTTATTCACCGCCGCTGCCGATGAATATTCATGACGCCTTTTCTCTATTTTGTTGAGGAGGATAGACGATATCACTCGTTGATATCGAGTGAATGTCGTCGTTGCGCGGGTAGCCATTGTTAACTGTCGTCGATATACCCACACGGCAGACTAAGTCACTTGTTTGATTTTTTGACCTTTTTGACAATGCGAGTGTCTCGTCGTAGTCAATGCCCAGATGCCGAGAGTTCAGCGGCGACCTCTATAGATTCCTTATCGATCTCTACCCTAAAGGTCACTCTGCGATCCCAGGTTCGTCAACACTTGTTTTGCTTGCGGTCCCATTGACTACCCGCTGACATATGCCCTGTGGATCACCAGGTGAGATGTGCCCTGTGGCCGCCAGGTAAGATGTGCCCTCTAGACCAGACGGTGATACGAGATTTACAGAGCGCTTCATCGCATCGGCTTTATACATAACCTGGTGGCTTGTACCCTATTGACCACCTAGTCACACGTGTCCTATACTACATTTCCCGATGGCATGCGCCTTTAAGAATACTCAACGACAGATATTTTGAGGACCACTTGATCACAGGTGCACTATAGAGAAACTTGGGACATGTGCTCTATTGAAATCCTGGTGACATGTATCCTTTAGATAACCAGACGACATATGTTATATATATAATTATATATACATATAATTATATATACATTATATCATACTCTGGTAACACATGCTCATAGGTTGCCGCATATTCCTACGCGTGTATTGAGGTTGTTCTGACGCCTAATTAATCGGTCATGGCTGAAGTACTATTTGCCAGTCGACAAGTGTTTGCAAGCAGAGTCTAATTAAGCCACCACAATGCAGTCAACAATAAGTGCTCATTATCTAAAAACACAAGAGCATTTTTTCACCAGCTAAGCGGAATTTAAGTGTTTTCCTTGAAAGGACAACCGTCGTCATTACTCTGAACGGTATGTTAGATCAAACAATGACCATCTTTTTGCTCAAGCTTTTATACGAAATAAACTCCCTATAGCTACACATATCGCCTACAATGTCCGCGTTCATAGCACAACGGGCGTTTAAAAGCCAGCACCAGTAATTCAAAAGAAGCAATTTTCTCGGCTCAGCAATGCTGACAATCACGGACAAAATCCCCCCAAACGGCAGTTTTGTGAGTTGCTCTTCCGCGTACCATCTTCCGCTTAGAAACGACGCGCACGATGCCGACAACATATATCATGTTCATTTAAACCTTCGGCAATTCATCGGCAACCAATTAGCAAGCGGAGAATAGAAATGTCCACGGGGAGAGCGCGCACGACAATGTCCGTGCCAACGTTTTTTTTTTCTTCATTCGTCTTCGTCGTTGGCAAACGTAGCAGCCATTATCGACCTCGCCCGACCGCGAGTGCGTGCACCAGGAGCGCCGATTTGGAATTCTCTCAAATAGAAGAATAAATTATTGTGTTAATTCGCACGTTGTTCGGCTAACGACGCTTTTCAATCGTGATGCTGCGAAAGCCATTCAAGTAAATGATGTTGCCAGACAGTCTAGTGCGGATAGACTACGTTTGCTCAGACATGCTCCACTTTATCGCGCCCACTGGCTTAAAAAGCCCACACACGGAACACATGGAACGGTAACCCACTGGCCTCATTTAGAGAAATGTTCCCCAGAATCTCATCTATACATCTTCGTTATCAAATTACCAGGGAGGGTGGCGTGCAGACATACGGTCTTCTGGTTTTACCTCTCTTTACAGTACCTGCCTTATAGTGTCTGCTTGATTCCCTCCATCTTTCTTTACCGCTACTCGTTCCCTGTCACTCGTGCTCTTGCCTACATCTCTTATCCGCAACCACCTTCTCTTCCTCTTTTTCCCCGTCTTCTTTGCCTTCTAGCCGTACCGCCCTCACCCCCAATGTTCTATGTACACGTCTACTCGCGACTATACTCATAGCCGCAAGAAAGCGGCTGTGATATGCACACAATTCATCGCGTACAGCCAGCCTCACGGCACCGGACCGGCATAGGTCACGGCAATGTACTCATCTCTTCTTCTACATGGGGGGTAGTGCAGTGAATGCTCGCCCCGCTGAGCCGGACCATGTTTCTATTTCGCACACGTCAGCGATATATGCAAGTACTTACGCGGAGACGGGGAGAGATCGATGGACGCGCTGGCAGTGATGCTGACACGTCCCGTAGGAGGTGAAGCCAGCGTTCGCTGCCTCACCTTGGTGCAGTAGTGTGCTTGGTGCGCCTCCAACGTACTGCCGCTGCTGAATCGGATGCCGCAGGCATTGCACGCTGAAAACAGACAAAACAATGCAAACTATATACGACTAGCTAAAAACAGCCGACGGCGATACTCGACTTGCTTTCGAGAAAACACTCGTGATTTCGTCGGTAAGTGAATACGACATGAATCGATGGGCAGTCTGTGTCATCGCGTGGCCTGTGATATTATTTCTCGCAAGAACGGACGAGCGCTTGTGTCTCTGTGCGTGATTCGTGCATCATTACTTCGTCACATCACATGGTGGGACTGTGAATGCATGTGGCACATGTCTGCACTCCTTCCTATACGTGCATGGCAATAACGAAGGGCGGGCGTGCGTCTGCGTCCAGTACATGCATTCGGAGCGATACGTTGACATTATACCAGGAGGCAATTTGCGCACTGGTTGACCGTTTCGCTCAGAATGGAAATTTCCCAGGTTTAACCATATTACGGGAAGCTCGGCAGACATGCCTTTTAAAACCAACTCAATCATGAGTACCCAAACCCTTCCCCCACCCACCCCCAGCCTCAATCATGAGTACCCAAACCCTTCCCCCACCCACCCCCAGCCTCACTGCCAATTACAGCATACCTAACTACAAAAGCTTAAGAGAAAAAGATTTAAGAGTTTGATATTTTTTGCTTTGGATTTATTCTAATCGCATTGTCTTGTCCATGCTTTAAAAAAATTCCCATTGTGGCGACATGTGTCTTTCCTCGCCGCATGCATGCGTTTCTAACAACCCTTAGGCTATTAGCAACCTGAAGTCGCATCTTAATGCATTTGCTCGTGAGCGGTCATTCCGTAGCAAGAATCGTTAGTTAACCATCGCAGACGCGCAGCTCAAACCGTGCCGCGATAAAAAATCAGCTTACACGTGACTTAGCGAATCGCGACGGACGAGGGTTAATTACACTGATACGGTTAGCCATGGCGGATCCCACGGTGCGCGCACGCAACGCCATCTTGCGGTATACGGGGTTTGTCCGTATACACGCGCGCAACGCTCCCTCCCCTGTATATGGGTTTCAACAGTGGGACGCACTTCACTTGCACTGATATCCTCTCTGTGACAGCTGACCTGTCACAAGCAACTGGCGCGACTTAGACGCGCCGTGTCACACTGCTGCGACTCATGCATGTACGCGTGGGGAGAACGTTCGGGGACTAGCAATGGCGAAGGCGCATTTATGACCAATCAATCATTTACAATCCAAACGCGTATATGTATATGGAAACTCGATATCTGGGTGACAGAACTAAGCCAAACCAAACAGATTGTCATGTGGCCAAACAGACAGACAGACGGACAGACACACGGGCAGACACACGGGCAGCTAGCAAAACGGACGGATGAACGGGCAGACGGACGGACGGACAGAAAGACAAGCAGACAGACGTACACGGATACACGAGACGGACAACACGTAAGCAACCGTGACATGTATCGCCCAACCAGATTTGTTTACAAAGAAAACTGCGCGGTTTCTGCCATTACGCAACGACTCGCAAAATTTTCAAATCGCCTGCGCGTTACTTAGTTATTTTACTGGAGTGTCTCACGCGTTTCATGCCGCACGACGGCCGCGAAGAGAAGCTTGTCTCTAGACTATATTTCAACGTTCAACCAACGCTGAATATACACGAACACAATCACTGTATCGCGTCGAATCTGCCGGAATAAGAAATGCGATAAACATAAATTAGATGTAAGCGCGGATTTATTCTGACAGATCATGGGCTGAGTAAAGGCTGGCAATAGCCTCATTCATAGTCGGATAGCGCACGAATACTGATACACATCGCCGATGTAATTTGCCTGATCGATGTGAAATAGATTGGATAACGACAAACGTAGTGCGCGAGAGCATCGTACGGCATTGTCGATTATAAATTAATCGATTATGAGGTCGTGCCGATGTTGGTTCAAAGCCGCATTCCAATCGTTCATCGGTATTTTGCCCGCGTCGCCAAGTGCATCATAAATTCCCCTTCGCTCCCAGAGAGGGAGCTGCTCACCGACCGTCGGGCGGATAAACATACGTAATGCTCGCGGCGGCGGCCGGAATGATGGATGGATCGGTGTGCGAGAGATGAGAGAGCCGGAAGGATGCATTTCGCGCCGCCGAGCTGACGGCTTGATTACGATTCTCGAACACTTTTCGCATTTTCTCGCGCGCCATTCACGCGCCCGACGCGCTATACGTATGAATCGCCGCTGTCATCGGCATCTTTAGCAACGCGACGGCAGACGCGGAATTCTAAAGTGACGTCGTCGCCGTCGCCGTCTCGACACAATGGAGAGAGAATCGCGATCATGGTCGCCTCTGCTATAGGTTGCGACGAAAGCGCGCGAGTGAAGCCCGCTGCACGCCCACGCGGCGTCCGCGTGTGTGCAGCGACCCAGGGTCAAGGTCAGAAGACTCTCTACGTGCACTTTTATGTTATTATACATTTGCAAGACTCTCGATGTGCATCTTTACTCACATCTAACCGAGCGGCCGCACGTCCGGCCGGACGCGCGCCGACGCTATGCATATGTATGAAACGATTGAGAACGTTGTGACTGCGGAGAGACGTTTTGCTTGTGCATGAGGCGGTTCTAGTTTGCGTCGTCGCAGTCGAATATCCGCATCATTTGCGCACAGTCGGGCGGTCGGAATGAGTAAATCTATCGCGACCCACCTGGGAATCTAATATCTAATCTAACAGCTTCTTTTCATAGATGTACATACTATGAAGACGATCAGTAATCGGCGCACGCCTGGCCGGTGATAGATGGTGCTCTACGTCGCCATATGATGCGGACAGACACGCTGGTGTGTGCAGCAGACAAGCCGGCAGCGAGAAGCGCTCGCAAGCCGTCATTGCGCGAATGAATTGTCCGCTTTCCGAAAACGACCTGCCAAAGCTAATCCCGCAAGCTTTGCAAGTGGAGAATAATGAGGTAGACCTGGGAGAATGATGGTGAGCGGAGGGGAGAATAGGAGCAGTATAGGGGAGGGATAATGAGGGCGAGACGACGAGAGGAGGAGGAGGAGGAGGTAAAGGAAGAGAACAATTAGGAGGGAGGCGAGAATGTAGTGGGAAGGTGGAGGAGGAGCATGAGAAGGAGAGGAAGGAGTATGTAAGGCGGAGACATGCATCTCCGTAGCATTCGCTATGGGTAACGGAGAAGGGATAGGACTGCATTCCCGTATTTGGCATGTCCAGTGGCCGGAGGAAGTGGAGGAGGAAGCAGAGAAGGAAACTATAACGAGAGGTGACGTAGAGGAAAAGGGCGCGGCGTATATAAGGACGAAGCCTTGCTTCTCGGGGCTCTTGTTAGAAGACACCGATCGAGAAAGGTGTAGTGTGTAGTAACCGCTCTTGCTTTCGGTAGTGCACGGAGACTTCATGTATTGTATCAGAGATTGAGTAAACATCAGTGAACGTTACTTCTTGTCTTGTCTTATCTCTATCAGTCTACTACAGACCTTCTACTAAGGTAGTGCGAATCACGTGTCTACAATATGTATCGTCTTATTCCGCCTCGCTGTTTTCTCCTTGTGTACGCACACAGACGCATGCGCATTAACGCTGCGTTTGTTTCATTTGGTCGCAACAGCTTCGTACAATACTCCAGTTTCCAATTCCCGAATTTGCAAAATACGGTAAATATAGTGGGAAGCCACCGCCACGCAATCACATCTACCGAACTACCAACCACGACTTTTTGCGTAGCCTATTCAAACCAAAGACAGAATCCCGATGCAGTACAAACAAGAAAAAAATACACGCGCGCGCGCACGCACGTTCGTACGCGCACACATACACTCCGCAACGAGCTGACGGGAAATCTCTCATTACTTCTCTAAAACAAACGAATTTCGCAGATTACGACGAGAATAACTAACCCAAAGCTTTAAATCTACATGCACGGGAAGATGCGGCTAGTGAGCATACACCCACTGAGCTACGCGGCACAGGCTGTGCCTGCTTCGTTAGCTCCTGCTCGCTCAACCATCAGCCACGGAGTCTATCTACAAAGAGCGGCACGACGGATGAGCAGCGATCGCCATTCAGCGACGATGACGACCCCTAGAGGCGAAATCGCCCATAGGCAAAGGCAGCGTGCTCACGTTCCGACTCGCCACTCACGAATTCACTGACAGCAATTATGTATGGACGAAACATCACGGAGAAGATTGCAAAAAGCTGATAAATGAAGAAAATGGAGTGAATTGTTGATTATTGGCAATCCCGAGTGTGGCCTCGCGGGTTAGGGCTTCCATCGAGTCTTCTTCCCGAAGATCCCAAAGTCTGCGTAGTGACTTTGGCGCGCGCTAAGAAATGCAGGTTTTATTAATGAAATCTGACGGCGTTTATTGAATCTGCTGGCCGCGACTGTTGACGCACTTTGCCCAATTGTTGGGGTTAAACATTAAATAAATCCATCGATTGACACAACAGTGTCGCAGCCGCCCGAGCGGTTTTGCCACCGCCGCCGCCGCCGCTCTATTTTGTTTTAAAACTCTCCTGCGATTTAAAAAGAAATTGAGGATTCTACGCCGCGAAATCGCCTCGTGTTTACGCAAGCGAAACAGGACGTCGGCTTAGCCAGTTCAATGAGGTAATTGGCTGATATTTTACACCCCTGTCTGGCGAGATTAGACGACGCTCGGCACCGGTCATATTTGCCGACGTCCGCGCACACACGGGCGCGCAATTTTGCTAAAAGCTCTCGCCGTTTGCAAAAATGAATTTAACTGCTCTGCATTGGAATTAGACGAACATGCGCATCGGTGCCTGACGACGCTCCCACTGTAACGCACCTCGAAATCAGGACACGCACCACTTTACATTTTCGGAGAGGCAAGCTTCGGCGTCCATAAATGCAGATTTCTTGCGTGGATATCCCGTCCAGTGAACACGGTATCTAGCGACCACCAACGACGCCACGCCCCGCGAAATGTTTCGGCGGGAATTTGAGGCAATCATCCGCGCTGACGAAATGAATAATGAATATGCTGATTGCGAGCTGGTGGCAAATTCAAGCATATTCCGCATTCCAGCGTCGAACCGCAAAAACGCAGCCGGGAAAGCGAAGCAATCAGGAGCACGAGAAGAAAATGAGAATGAGAAGAAAGATAGATGAGTCCGGGTGGAGATGAGCGATGAGGCCACACACAGGGAGGAGGGTGACGATTATGAAGATCACGAAGTTGCCAAATAAGCGTATACATTACGTAGTTATTAGTGCGATAAGAATAATACCAAGTTATTGCACGAGAATTGCTGATATTGTGTAAACAGTGTAAAGTGAACATGTTTGCGAATGGTGACAAGAGAGATGCGATGAGGATTAAATTGAGAAAGCGGCAGCATAATATGAAAGGACTTTAAGATTACCGCAAAATGCTATATAAACTACAAACCAGGCAAAATTACTCAAACACTTGTTTCAACAAGGATTCTCGCTCCAGTTTATAAATTACCAAGCATCGTGACTGATATGTAAAACTACTCCAACCGTTTCCAAATGCAATAAATCTACGATCGCGTTACAATAAATGATTCAGCCTATCCAATAAATGGCGTTGTAGCAATCTTCTTTCATTTTATTACTCGCTATGCACGACTCGTACCTATATTACGTGTAATTCAATTCAAACAGTACGATTCGCCCTGACGATTTTAGCGAAGTAAACGGAACATAAACGCGAAAATAGTGTACTGAATATTTAAACTTTGCTTTTAAGGACAGAATGTAGCAAATCATATGAATTGTACACAAAAAACAACGAGGCGTATAGTGAAGGACCTGGCGCCTGCACACAACATTTAATAATACATCAGATTACGTATAGCGGAATTCATCTAAAACGGAAATAATCAGAGAATGGTTAGTGCTACTTTTACGCTTGAAAAGGACAAATCACGGGGAAAGAAACACAGCAACGAAAGCACAATGCCTGAAACATACGGAAAAACAACAAAACGGTACGAGCAAACAATGAGTTTTAAACGAGACACTGCAGCGAAAACACGAACGCAGCGCTGTTCTTCCTGCGGGGTGATTTTACGAAGAGATGTCGCATACACGCGCCAGTCACAGCCGCCAAACATTCGGCAACAGACAGCGGCAACAATCCGGCTAATACAAAACGCTTCCCGATAAAAATAACTCGCTTACAAATCCTGCCGATATCGATCAAATCCGGCCTTCCTTTATGTCAACGTGAGTTTACGATTACAGGGCTACGACTTCTGTCTCGCATTCGGCATTCAGCTGCTGCCCATCTGAATCGCCCATGGCAAAAAACACGCATAATTTATTCGCCTCTTTCCGCTCATCTAGCAAATGAGTTTGAACCGCGATGCTTTACGGGGCTTCATTCACTGCACTCATATCTGATGCGGAAATCATAGATAATCACACGAAGCCTTTGATGTTTTAAAATCAGACTACAAATACGTCAAGGGGAAGGGCAACTACAGCGTCCGTGGAGATAGCGTCGCGAGAGGGGGGAGAGGATAGAGTTCGAGGTCGCGAAACTTGATAGACGGGTAATCATCGCAAGGAGAAGAGGAGGGAATCATTTGCGAGAGGAAGTTATTCCTTAGGAGGAGGCTGATTGCAATGGAGATCGCTGAGAGATAGTAATTATCGTGCAGAGGTAAGAAGGAATGTAAAGGAAACGATCGCGAGTTTGCGTTTGAGGAAGAAAGTGCGTATTCGGGCAAGCGTACCGTGAGGATTAAATCTAACGAAGAACGAACGCTCATTAACACTGAAAAGAATGAACACTACGGGGATTGAGTAGGTGATAAAGAATACATATACAACAGAGGAATAGTTTGGGAAGGAAAGACCAACAACAAATAGAAATTAGAGAAGCAAAATTTTCATTCTAACGCACAAAGATGAACGATACAAGGCAAACGATACGCACCCGATCTAATAGATTACCAGAGTAATTTTCTCTAACAACATTGTAAATTACAGACATTATAATCACGTGTACAGCACGCATGCTTGTTCACCTAAATAGATACCAAGCGCAGACTCCCTGGACATAACAACACACAATAATCACTTTCGGGGAAAAAAGACGTTGGTTCGTTAATGGACTTATGGACTGATTGGCGCCTAATGAGGAAGGACGCGCTTTGGGAGGCTCGTTAGCAGTAATTATATCAAACGTGGTATGATTTCAGCTGCTGACTCGTGGCATCTCATCTAATGATACAATGGTGTCCTTTTCCTAATCTTACTTGTGCGCCTGAATTTAATAATGAGCTATTCTGAACTCTATTTTAAGTCTAATTATGTCGCTATACAAATTGTAGAATGAGTAAGCAATATCTAAACCTTAAACATGGGTTATAACTTGCATACCATGCATGCCGTGTTACTTTGATTCATGATAATGTTGCGATGATTGAATGATAGTGGAAACGCATGAAGAGCACACAACTAACAGGATCTAACCTAAGGTCAATCTCAAACCATAAATCGTACGCTTTTCTCAAAAACCGATCATTTTTAGAAACGGATTGACTGCTTCACAATGGATGCACGCGAATTCAACTTCATTTCAACATTCGGTATATACATGGCGAATGTATTATCACCGATAAGAATTCGCATGCAGACAGAAACTGCCGCGTGCACTTCATCCTGAAACCACTTGACGCTTCCTTTCGTATCTGTAGACACTGCTTGGTCGGCAACCGTGCATGACAAAGAAATCTGTCAGATAACAAAGCCACAGGAGAACTAGCACTTATATCGCTAGATTTACGACACAATTCCACCTAACGTGACGTTTACGTTAACGGAAGAAATGAACGGAAGCAGCGGCTTACGTTTCTTCCCTTCTTCCTCCTCCTCCTCTCGCGCGCACATCGCCCTCCCAGCACGCTCCTCACTCTTCTCCCCACTCCTTGCCCCCGTAGCTCGCTTCTTTCTTCTCCAGCGTCGTACTTCATTCCATGGTCTTCCTCCCCCACACTTCGCTCTTCACCCCTCCTCCTCCTCCTCCTCTTCCTCCTCCTCCTGCTCCTCTCGGACCCTGTACTTCGCATTCCGCCCCTCGCTCCCCACCCATCTTCCGCACCCCACCATCCCCAATCGCCGCGCACTCGCCCCTCGCTCCGCCCCATCGCCCGCACGCCCGCCCCTCGCACCCCACCCACTCGCTCCCCACCCATCGCCCGCTCCCCACCCATAGCCCGGACCCCGCCCCTCGCTCCCAACATCCGCCCGCGCCCACGCCATGCCCCGCGACCGCCCGCCCCTCTGCTTCCCAACCCATTGCAGCCCGCACCCCCGCCCCTCGCCTCCACCCATACTCCCCACCCCGCCGCCTCGTTCCACCACCATCGCCCGCAACCCCGCCGCCTCGCTCCCACCCATAAGCGCCCGCCCCCGCCCTCCGCTCCCCACCCATCGCCAGCACCCCGTCCCCTTGGCCTCCCACACCTGATCGCCTGCACCCCGCCCGCCTCGCTCTGCAACCTCCATCGCCCGCTCGCGCCATGCCGCCCTTTACTCCCCACCCATCGCCCCACACCCGCCCCTATCGCTGTCCACCCATACGGTCGTCCGCACCTATCGCGCCCAGGCCCGCCCTCGCTCACCTCTCCTCACCATCGCCCGCACCTTGCCCCTCGCTCAACTCTCTCGTTTCCTCTTTTGCCGCAGCCCGCCCTCTCGCTCACGCTCTTTCTTACTCTCCCGCACGCTCCGCCCCTCGCTCCCCTCTCCTTCCTCCTCCCCGGCACCTTGCCCCTCGCTCACCCCTCTCCTCCCCCCCCGCACCTTGGCCCGCTCGCTCACGCTCTCTTCCTCCCCCGCACCCCGCCCCTCCGCTCCTCTCTCCTCCTCCCCGCACCTGCCCTCGCTCACACTCTCTCTCCCCGCACCGGGCCAACCGCGCCCCTCGCTCACAGCTTCTCTTCCTCCCGCGCCACCCGCCCTCGCTCCCCTCTCGCCTCCTCCCCGCTACCTTGTCCCCTCGCTCCCTCTCCTCCTCCCGCACCCTTGCCCCGGCTCCCCTCCTCCTGCCCTCCCCGCACACCCGCCGCCTCGCTCACCTCTCTTCCTCCCGCACCCGCCCCTCGCTCCCCTCTCCTCCTCCCCGCACCTTGCCCCTCGCTCCCCTCTCTTCCTCCCCGCACCTTGCCTACCTCTTCTTCTCCACCGAACAGCACGTTTTACTCATCTTCCCCTCCTCACTCCCGCACCTCGCTGGCACTCTTCCCTCCGCACCCTATTCGCTCCTTCTCGCGCGCACCTTACTATCCGCTCGTCTATCCCCGCACCCCTCCCCCGGAGAGAAACGTAGAGTCGACGCACGGCTTCTAACGTGATACGTAACCGACAGATTGACAGCATGGCAGATAGCTCAGCAGATATCGGATAAAGCCCTGACCGACAGATTGCCAGCATGGCAGATAGCTCAGCAGATATCGGATAAAGCACTGACCGACAGATTGCCAGCATGGCAGATAGCTCAGCAGATATCGGAT
>NW_014577398.1:0-4823 GCF_000485595.1 Priapulus caudatus
GAACATACGTATTATAACGCTTAGAATACAGGTACCACGGAATGTAATTTTACCTTATTCCGTAACAGTAGCGCTGAGAAAAAGACAAAACCATGACTACTATAGTTCCACGTTAATTATACACACACGACATCTGGAATTCCGATATTAACCAGGGTGATTCGAACTCCGCGTTATAAGTAAAGATTAAGTTTTCAAGTTTGATATTTAGCAAAACGTTAATTGAAATCATCTTCCCTTTCAAAAAGAGATTTGCGTATAGTGTTTTAAACGCGACCTGAGGTTAGCTGAGAAATGTAACTAAGCGCTCTGGGACACCAACGTAAACAGAAAACTAGAAGAAAAGGTTTTCCGATACACTGCGTAGGTGGTTACTTGTGGACACAGGGCCATGACCTTGGTGAATACGAGAGTCACATGGGGTGTTTCGAACCGATTTTCACTTGTGTGAACTATCTGTGACTACCTAAGTTTAGAGTTATGGGATATTTGGGCATTCTATTTGAGTCGGGTTGCTCGTCCTGCATCTCGCATGCCACTCGATACATTTTAAATGCGTCTCTTCTATTTTTCACAGTTTACATTGAATTTTTACCGATAATGCATAGCATCACTTAATATATACATGTTTGCCAAGGCTCTCAAGTATCCAATGGCTTGACGTACATCGGTAACAATACAATTATTATAATAGTCTATTATACTATTCAACTGCCAGTTATCATATTTAATGCCTAACCCCTACCCTCCATGCAATTTGACAATTGAAATATATGCAATTCAATGATGTCATCAAAAATTTGAGCAACCACACACATTTGACCGCAAGGTAGTATTGTTCATTCTGTCAATTTTACAATTTGTTTATGCAGAACCTATGGTGTCGCCGGCGAGCTTAGTCGTCTTAGTGCTTTTCAAAAGTAACATACAGGCATGGACCATTTACCGTTGCTATGCTGCTATTCAGTAGTCTGCATTTACATGCCGGGAGCCACCTGCAATAATTGGTAGTATTGCTACATACTTGGTGGTAGATACATTACTATATGGTATGCAGGGCGCGGGATCCAGGGGGGGGGGGTCGGAGGGGTCCGCACCCCCGCCTAAAAAAAAAAAAATTTTGTTGAGCTTTTTTTCTGGCGCCACGGCCCTTTTTCTGGCCCACGCCCCATTTTTCGGCGCGGACCCTCACGCCTGCTCGCTGCCGAAAACCTGTATGTGAGGGGTGGTGTAATTGTCAAACTTTTTCTGGGGGAGGGCCGCCCCAGACCCCCCTTGGCGTGCTACTTACCGAAGTTGGGTTACACGGCGGTATTGGATAGCCTCTCCTGGTACAAAATCATATTGTACACGCGCCCCTGGTGACAAGACGTAATACTGAGTAATGTTGTGTAAGTAAGATACAATATATCAGATCATTGAAATTCAAGTTTAAGTTCAAGTTTTATAGTAAATGTATGAAAACGGAAAGAGCTATAATCAATATATAGATACATGTAATCGATGTTATCCAGAAGTTTTACTTGTAATTGTAATAAGAAGTGTGTTTCAGAAATCCACATAGTCGGACAGTTTACACAATTCTTTCAAAACCACGGCACGTACTAGTATTTTCGTCGCTCATGATGGCAGAGTTAATTTCAAGGAAGTTCGATGTCTTTGTGGCTTTTCTGGATTTTGCCTTGTGGAATTGTCTGTTTCATCTGACATGACCAACACTTGAAGTAACAAAAAAGTTCGCCTCATATTGCTCTGAAAAATGCATAAAAGAGGAGTGAAGGTTTAAAAAATAGTCTGGGGGAGGCTCCGCGCCCGACCCCCACCGCTTCAGTTTGCCCACTAACAAAATTCAAAAAAGTGCCCTTTCCCCACCTGCACCCCCCTAGAACAAAAATCCTCGGGCCATGCGGGGCCCATGGTATGTTAGTACCACAGCCTAAAGAGTGTTACCCGAGTGATTGCGGGTAGCACGATTTCATTGAGCGCGCGTATTCGGATCTCCGAAATTTCGGATTCGAAAGAAAGAGAGAGTGACAGTTGATATGTAAGTCGGTCAGTCACATGATAAAGTCGCAAAATCTCAGCTCTTTATTCTATTCTTCCTAAAAAAATTCCTCAACTGCTTCGCTGGCAGCTATGGATCCGTGCGCCGCCTACGCAACTCGCTCGCAACGATGGCCATAGCGTGCCGAGCGCTGGCATACTGTCGTACACTCAGCCATATACGACTGTACGTACGCCGACATTCCGCGTCGCGTGCGCCTTCCCGCGGAACTGCGCGCTAACATCTGTGCGCTCAGGCGCTTCGGATCAACAGCTTTTGGCAAACGCTTCTCTATACCGCGTCTCATCTGGACTCGTATTTTCCAATACGCAAATACGGTCTGAATCCGCCCTGAACCCTATAAGAGAGCCTAATGAAGATGTAGATGAAGAGAACAGGTCATGAGTGGGCCTCATCGTGTCAGCAAGATTTCCGTTAAACTCTTAGTATTTAATATGTATATCATAATACCAGGAGTGGTCCTTACATAGTGTTTATATTCATGTACACTCCTGAATAAATATTATCATACTATCACAATTTGTGACGGTAGATGGCCTAATAGCACACTTTTCTTTTAGTTTGGTCGGCAAAATGTTCCAGAAACAGGAGTATCCGCGTGACGTCAGTGTACCGTCACGCACAGAACTCGGCTATCTCCGAAGTTTTTTTGAATGCATCATAGATATATACAACACATTGTGTTGTATATATCTATGAATGCATACAGCCTGCTGATAGTGCTGGTGGTTGCGCATGGTCATATTCCATACTACGCATATCAACTTCCGCATCAGACTTTTATCAAGAAATGATGCAAAAACCTTAACCACACTGACGTCACGCGGATACTCTGTTTCATGGAAACATATGCCCACCTTTTAGTTTTGTTAGCGATGTCGTTGGCAATAAATTGGTTATGCAGCGTTCCGACATATGTTTTGTATAACTTTACTATACTATAGACGTTTATCGGCAAGATGATGAGAAAATAGCAATTTTGCATTAAAGATATTGTCAATAAGACTAAATTAAATCTTGTAAAACGAACCAGAGGAGTTTGACACCTACCACAGACTGTTACCTGAGTGTCGTGGTATTTTTGGAAATGTTTAATAACTGTTAGCCATCGCTTCTCGGCCTTTTGGCTAAGATCAAAGTGTAGTATCTGTTCTTATCAGCTTAATATCTGATACGTCCCCTACCGGGGACCAGAATATTAAACTGATTTTTGGCATTGGGAGGTGAGGTCAGTGCTTGCACTCCCACCTCCACGGGTTGGTCTGGTATTGCAGTACCTCCAGAATCGGCCCACTCCCTTTGGGGAGAAAAAAGTAATCAAAAGACATGTTGCTTTAATAAGTTTTGTAACAGAACGTTGTTTCAGTGTTATGAGATTTTAAGTCACTGAAAAGTCACTGTGACCACCCACAACTCTTATCAGTTTATTATATTAACGTTTCTAACAAGTGCTCATCGTTGTACACTCTCGTGCTGCTCTTATTATGAACAAACGCACTTGTTTCTCCCGCAGGAGGTTATAATGATGTTGGAGAACTGCACACGAGATTTTTAGTCACTGATCGAATGGCTGAACCGAGAGCCTATGAAGATGCAAATGAAGAGAACAGGTACATGAGTCGTCCATCGTGTCAGCATGATTTCCGTTAATTTTACCGTATCATTCACATGTATATCATAATACCAGGAGTGTATAATCATAGTGTTTATATTATACACTAGTGATAATATCAGGAGTATATCATGTATCACAATTTGTGACGGTAGATGGCGTTATACACGCTTTCAGTTTTGTTAACGATGGCGTTGGCAATAAATTGGTTATGCAGCGTTCCGACATGTTTTGTATATCTTTACTATACTATAGACGTTTTATCGGCAGGATGATGAGAAAATAGTAATTTTGCATTAAAGATATTGTCAATAAGACTAAATTAAATCTTGTAAAACGAACCAGAGGAGATTGACACCACAGACTGTTACCTGAGTGTCGTGGCTTTTTTGGAAATGTTTAATTGTTGTTAGCTGTCGCTTCTCGTCGAGAAGTTCTCGGCCTTTTGGCTAAGATCAAAGTTAACATGCAATATCTAGGGCGGTAGCAACGATCTTCGTTGTTCCCTGGATGGCTAGTAGACGAGACTTCTTCCGGAAGGTTGCCCAGGTTATTGGCGTGATGTTATCGTTGGTCTTTCTCAGCTTAATATCTGATACGTCCCATGCAGGGGACCAGAATATTAAACAGATTTTTGGCATTGGAAGGTGAGAATACCACCTCCACAGCTTGGTCTGGAATTGCAGTACCTCCAGAATCAGCCCACTCCCCTTTGGGAGAAAAAGATAATCAAAAGACATGTTGCTTTAATAAGTTTTGTAACAGAACTTTGTTTCTATAGTGTTACTTCTGTTTATGTGTATGTGTTATCATGTTAGCTGTTATAATATAGCAAGTGTTCATAATGTTTGTTTCTTATAGAGATATACTAAAGTTTTAATGGTAAACGTTCCCTCACTCCATGTGTCGGTAATTCCGATGAGCCTGATGTGCCTTCGTAGTGCTAATGGTTACAGACCGACCTCCCTTGATTGGGAGGTGAGGAAGCTGTCCCCGAGGAAAAGCCTGAGTGAGAAGAAGGCGATGCAGGGTGACTTACCGGGGAGCCCCGCTCAGAGGCGACTTAACCTCAGCACTCCACCAAACCGCAGGTTAGTGCCTCGCTACGACACACTCACGTACTTACTACAGTACATTAGTGTCTGG
>NW_014577398.1:5628-5853 GCF_000485595.1 Priapulus caudatus
ATGACACACTCAGCTACTCACTACAGTACATTAGTGCCTGGCTACGACACACTCACGTACTTACTACAGTACATTAGTGCCTGGCTATGATACACTCAGCTACTCACTACAGTACATTAGTGCCTGGTCATGACACACTCAGCTACTCACTACAGTACATTAGTGCCTGGCTATGACACACTCAGCTACTCACTACAGTACATTAGTGCCTGGTCATGATACACT
>NW_014577398.1:7345-47457 GCF_000485595.1 Priapulus caudatus
AAATAATTTTATGGTACTTGCATTAGCAGAATTCTTTGCTCTCTAACAAGACCAACCGGCTTGTCCAATACGATACTCCTAGGCGGAGATATCGGCGTCCTAACTCCCCCACATGGCCAACGCCGCCTCGAATCCACTTCTGCGCTCCTTCACGCCGTTAAAGCATTTCGCTACGGTGGTCCGTCACCGCCTTGGGATCGCCCTGATAATTGATGTCACATGCCCAAATTTGGTACTCTTACTAGCTTGCGTGTAGGACTTAATTAAAACATTGCGGCTCCATCAATGAGGGCATTAGCCGTGCCTAGGAAAGATAATGGAAGATAAGGGCATGGCGATGACCCCCGAAAGTCACCTCCACCCTGCACCGGCACCCGAACTCCATCAAAAATTATAGGCGGACAACGAACGTCTCACGAAGCAACGCTTAGCCGCGTAAGGTTGGGACAGAAGTGGAGTTCGAGGGGCGTTTTGGCATGTGGGACGGGAGGTTTAGGAAGCCGATAGTCTCGCCTAGTGAGTATCGTATGACGAGCGGTTGGCTCTTGTTTTAGAGAGCCAAAGAATTCTGCCTTAATGCAATACATTGAAATTATTATAACCTCGCAGGCAAAGTAGAATAATGGTGTGAATAGCACTATTTTCCCGTTTATTCGTTGTACAACTCTAGTCATTATTAGCTCTTGATATATACGATATATATATGGATACATGCAATTTTGGTTGTGTCTTCAGAATAATGCGTTACCGGTTCTCGGTGCGAGATCCGAGGATACAAGATATAGTTTCCCGTTGCCCTACAGTATTTCATGCCGTTATTCTATCTGATTTTCTCATGTTCTGGTAGCCGTATACTGAGTTTTCATACTGGTATAATAATGGAGAACGTCCCATTAATTACGTCCCATAAGCCATTTTTACAGTACTATAATGCTATGCACGTCTTAATTTGTGCTCTCATTAGTTATCTGTTATCTATTATCTATATCAAATGTACTTGGAATCGTGCAATCTCGCGTTTTACGTGTACGTCTATTTATAATATTGAGTTTATAATCTTGTAATTAGTATGTCCACGAGCATGCGCAGTAGCATGCGCGTTCATGATATGGATTATAATAAATCTACGTTATCTAAAATTTAGATGGTTCTTTTATATATGATGTTTTTGAAGTATTTGAAAGCTGCGTCACAATATTCCTTTCCAAATCGTTTTAGTTTTCAGTAAAAGGTAAAGTACTATGGTTGCCGTGTTGGGAATCGACCCCTTTACGAAAATAATTAATTGGGTGGCAATATAAAAAAACGACGTTCTTTATACACGTTTTACTTTTAATACGTTTACCTTTACACAAGTTATATAACAAAAGCAAATAACGACGTGGGATTCGAACCCCGGTTTCATAGATAGCAGTATAGCGTCCTCACCATTGTACTAACAACACATGCACGTAGATGAACGTCGTTTAACGTAGATGAATACGTCATTACGTACATCACTTCCTTACTCCCCTCTCGCGGATGGTATCGCTCACGACCAGTCAAGCAAGGAAAAACTTTTGCAGGTAAATGGCCGTATTTCAGCCGAAACTTTTTCACCCCTCCGGGGCACAAAATTTGAATTTACCTATGATACACGCGCACGCGTGCGTGCAACCATACCCGCGTGTGCGCGCCCGGTCGCGTGTGTGTATGTGTGCTTGTGTGACTGTAAAAACGCGTATTATAGCCGTATATCCACATTTTGTGCTTCGGGGGGGGGGAGTTGAGGCTGAAAACCAGTCATTTGCATGGCTAACTTTTCAGCGTGTACCTGATGCCGTGGTCCATACTATCCGCGAGAGGGGGAGAGAAATACTGAGGGGAGGAGGAAGGAAAGAGGAGGGAAAGGAGAGAGGGACGGAGGGAGGGAATAATTCAAACGGAGATGTGCACACGCATGCGCAGTACACACGCGCAGACAAACACACGTACGGCACAAACGGCACACATACAGGCATGGATGCACATATTCCTTCTAATATAGTTACTTCTCTCGCCTTCTCGCTCACCCTCTCCCTCTCTGTAACCCTCGCCCCCTCACACACACACACACACACACACACACACACACACACACACACACACACACACACACACACACACACACACACACACACACACACACACACACGCGCGCGCGTGCGCATACACACACTAACTAAAAAAAATAAGATAGCTTATTATTATTATTATTATTAATCAGCGTGATAGTGGCAATCAATGAGAGCGAGACATAAGGGAATTAGCATGTGAAGAATGCGTGTGCGTGTCCGCTTATCGAGGATATGTCGGCAAGAACCCTTCTGCTCCACATTAGCTGGACACATTCCTTTTCAGAGTTCCTTGATAGGCTGGTGAAGCTATGTGGCAAGATGACGGTGTGGTCTGTACTCGGTATATTATGTAGAGAAGCGGACACGCCTGTGATCCGTCAGGCAATTTGATTGGCATTGATTGGCATTGCAATTTTTAGCTATATATGGCTATAGATTCTTTTTGTTTGTGCACAGCAGCGTGCGTGCGGTGTACTTGTGTGTTGCAGAGGAGCATATGAACGGCATTTACAGGAAGTTATTGGCGATAATAGGAGAAAGGTAGTAGATAAACATTAAGACTGGTCGTAAATACATTTCGTGTTTATTTACCATTATTTTTCTATTGAAACGTTCTAAGTGCTTGCATTGGATTTTCGCCAAACCTAAGCGATGGAGAATTTATAAACGTACATTATTCTCAGCAGATGTAGATGTCTTTGTGCTGGTCATAGCATATTGTCTCGATGATGTCAAAAGAAATCTAGAAGCAGTCAGTCTAAACAGCTCCGATGACTAAAGAAAACTGAAGCATTGTCAGCCTTTCATAGATTCTCTGGAGCAGCCAAAACTGGGAAAAGGCAAAATTTTCTAGAAAAGGCAAGACAACTTGGCTAAACATCTATGGGGAAACTGGGGACTATGTCATGAAGGTTTTGGCGGTGCTATTTGATGATGTAGACGTTACCGAAGATGTACCATCTACATTAGTTACATTTATATACATTTATACATTTTATTATACATTTATAAAATGTGTGACTCGTTTGTGATGAACAGTTAGTCTTATGTATCTTCTACTAATAATACAAAGGAAGAAGAAGAAGATACATTCATACCAGCTGTTCATCACGAAGGAGCCACACATCTTATGCGGAGACCTCTGTTTGTACAGAACCCCATGTGATAATAAGTATGACTCCCAGATTTAGTTATTCTATAGCGTAAAGCGCCGAGAGTGGCAATGTTTCAAGATGGGAAACATATATACAAGTACATACGGTAACAATATATATTGTAAAAAAGTTTAAAATCTTATGAGTAGGTCTCAGGGGAGATATAGTGATCCACTAGATGGCGCATGAATACGAAACTCCGAACAGAGCACGTATATCAATATATTGATATAATAACAGGAATGTATAATATAGAGTTATCTCCATATTATACACTCTTGAGAATAATGTTATGTCTTGACATACGTTCGCTGCTCCGAACTCGCTTTAAAAGGTATCGCTCTTTCGGCTGTGGGCGCCACCATCCAATGCCTTAGGAAATGCCATGTTAACTTTTAACATCCTAGCGCCATCTAGTGTAAACAATAATTATAAAGTTCGCATATATGGAATAACCCAAAATGTTAACATCGGATTTCATCACGATGTGCCGGGCCTCTCTCTCGCGAGATCTCTCGCATTTAATAGACACGTGAACAGCGGAACCCGTGTAGGACGTTTACGCATTTGCGGTACGGAAAAAATAGACGCTAGACTGTCTTTTATTATACGCATTACCCTTCCACGACCTTCTTGTCCATGTGTGTTTGTGATCGAAATTTTTGACTGTGATAAATTGAAAGGCTCATAATTAGAAGTAAAACGAACCTGACGTAAGTTAATGCAGTATCGCGCGGACAGCGAAATTGCTCGTTGTTTAATGCGTATAATAAAAGACAGTCTATGTGTATGTAATCTACGGGCAGTATTAATATATAGCTATTCATATTCAGTCGCAATAGGCCTAGACATGTAAAGGAATTAAAAAATGGTTTTGTGGCGACTTCGAACGTTAATGCAGTAGCTAACAATTACTATTAACCGCGATTTATTGAAGGGGAATAATGATCAAAATGTTTATTCACGCTTTACTAATGTACTTAAAATTATATATAATAATAATAACGCATATCATAATTACAGTAGAGTGGTAATTTTTTCCAGTGCCAATCGTCTCGTAAACTGATGAATGTGCAACGGAGACGGGGAATCTATACGGCAAAAGGGTTTCATGCAACGATTGAGTGGTTATCGGCCCTAGCGGCCCAGCCACGTACCAAGGAGCAGCAAAGTTACATATACACACCTGAAGCTGGCTCGTGTTTGGAAAATGCTATTCTTACTGAATAGACAGCGTGTTAAGTGGAACGTTTCCTTGTAGACAGCTCTCCGACATGGTGAAATATTTACGTATGACCGACGACTACGTTCATTAAACGCCATGAGCGTGTTTTCAACACAACATAGGTATTCTCCTTAGAATGATGTAAGGTTCATAATATTTATTTATTTTGCTGTCATTTAATTAATGTCATTAACTAATAGCTAATTAATTAAATTGTTAGTGTACGTGTTGGTAGGGGTTGGTAGTAACAAGCTATAATCCGGTAATGTAAGCTGTGCTTAGAAACGTAGATTGACGGATAAGCAGTTAGGTAGATGGATGGATGGATGGATGGATGGATGGATGGATGGATGGATGGATGGATGGATGAACGGATGGATGGATGGATGGATGATGATGGATGGAAATGGCCATTGAATGGGGATGAGGATGGATGGAGCGATGCATATGATGGATGGAGATGGAGAGGATGGCGATGGATGGATGGATGGATGGTGGATTGGAATGGGTGGATGGCATGGATGAATGGATGGATGGATAGCTAGCCTAGGTGGTATGGATAGATGCGGTAGAAAGTCTAGAGTGATATTTATGGTAGATGGGATGAGGATCATGGATTGAGATGAGGATACTGGATAGAGGATACATGGATAGATGGATTCATGGATAGATGGATACATGGATGATGGGATACATGGAGTATAAGATCGATAGATTAGATGTACTATGCGATACGATAGGATATTATGGATAGATGGATAGAGTTACTGAAGATGGAACATTAGATGAATGGATAGATAGGTAGCGAATAAGACAGATGGATGGATGCGTGGATAGGTTGATATGTGGATATATATATATATATATATGGATACATGCAATTTTGGTTAGTGTCTTCAGAATAATGCGTACGAGTTCTTCGGTGCCGCATGGGATACAGGATATAGTCTCCGTTGCTCCTACAGTATTTCATTCGATATTTCCATTCTGATTTTCCTCATTGTCTGGTAGCCGTATACTGAGTTTTCATTACTGTATAATATGGAGAACGTCCATTAATTACGCTCCATTAGCGTTTTTACAGTAGGGGGAGACCGGGGACAATCTGTAACACGGGGCAAACTTGTAAACAGCAGGCCTCATTCCTCAGTAGAAAACGTGCTATATGTATACGCTTCTTCACACGCATGCACATTTTCATTGCCCCACATGTTGTCTAGAGGTCAGGCAGGCTTACGCCATCGCTGGCGAACATTTGACAGCCAAACATCTGTTTTTTTTGCAGCCGTAAGTTTAAATCTCGAACTACCTAATTGTTTTTCTTTCTGGACAAATATGTACTTGAGCTATCGGGACCTATCATTTGTATATCATAAAAAATAATGTTTTTAGGCCTGTATTTGGCTAAAAGCTTTCATTGCGAATACAATGGCTAATAATCAAAAACAGCCCCCAAATTATGCCGTCTCCTCAGGGCAAATGTAACAACGTTGTTACAATTGCCATTCTTGCATGCTATAACATACATTATTGTTTTACAAAATGTGTTTTGTTACAAGTGCAAACAGTAGCCTATCTTATAGCTCAGACATGAGAACTACATAACTTTGAATTAATGGCGTCTGCTAAATATTGTCTTGTTCATTAAGGCAATTTAAGTACGCCTATTTATATATTTTTATTCATATGTAAATGAGGTCAAGCATTTTGTCAATTAGTTTTCTATTAAAAATTATTCAAGGGTTATTGTGGTTCTATAAATTGATGTTTAAATTGTTGAAAATTCTGTCCAACGTCGTCACCTTTATAAAAAAAAATATAAAAACTTTTCTGAAGCGATACTGATTTTGTTGCGTCAATTGTATGTGTTACAATTGCCCCATTTAGTGTGTTTTACAATTGCCCCCGTGTTTGTGGGCAATTGTAACACTCTGACTTCCAGTGTTTTGAAATGATAATGGCTTCGAAAATAAGCTTGTTTTACCTAACCCAAACCTAGTCATTATTTCAAGCCAAGATATGCATCTTTAATTTCATATACCTTGAAGTAAGTATTAACTATAATAAAGTATGTTATGTCAGATTTGGAAAAAAAAAGTGTTACACATTGTCCCCGGTCTCCCTACTATAATACTATGTACGTCTTAATTTGTGCTCTCATTAGTTAACTGTTATCATATTATCTATGTCAAATGTACTTGAAATCGTGCAATCTCGCGTTTTACGTGTACGTCTATTTATAATATTGAGTTTATAAGCTTTGTAATTACGTATGTCCACGAGCATGCGGAGTGAGCATGCGCGTTCATGATATGGATTATAATAAATCTACGTTATCTAAAATTTAGGATGGTTATATGACATGTTTTTGAAGTATTTGAAAGCTGCGTCACAATATTCCTTTTTCCAAATCGCGTTGTTGTTTCGCAGTAAAGGTAAAGTACTATGGTTGCGAGTGTGGGAATCGACCCCCCTTTACGAAATAATTAATTGGGTGGCCAATATAAAAAAACGACGCTTCTTATACAGGTTTTTACTTTTAATACGTTTACCTTTACACAAGTTATATAACAAAAGCAAATAACGACGTGGGATTCGAAACCCTGGTTTCATAGGATAGCAGTATATCGTCTTAACCACTGTACTAACAAACACATACACGTAGATGAACGTCGTTTAAACGTAGATGAATATGTCATTACGTACATCACTTCCTTATTCCCCTCTCGCGGATGGTATCGCCACGGACCAGTCAAGCATGGAAAAACGTTTGCAGGTAAATGGCCGTATTTTCAGACCGAAATTTTCACCCCTCCGAGGCACAAAATTTGAATTTACGCCTATTATACACGCGCACGCGTGCGTGCAACCATACCCGCACGTGCCGCGCGCCCGTCGCGTGTATGTATGTGTGGCTTGTGTGACTTTAAAAAAACGCGTATTATAGCCGTATATCCACATTTGTGCTTTGGGGGGCGGGAACGTTGAGGTTGAAAACCAGTCATTTGCGATGGCTAACTTTTCAGCGTGTACCTGATGCCTGTGGTCGATACTATCGCTGAGAGGGGAGAGAAATACCGAGGGGAGCGAGGAAGGAAAGAGGAGGAAAGGAGAGAGGGACGGAGGGAGGAAATGATTCAAACGGAGATGTGCACACGCATGCGCAGTACACACGCGCAGACAAACACACGTACGGCACAAACGGCACACATACAGGCATGGATGCACATATTTCTTCTAATATAGTTACTTCTCTTGCCTTCTCGCTCCAACCTCTCTCTCTCTGTGACCCTCACCCCCTCACACACAGCACACACACACACACACACACACACACACACACACCACACACACACCACACACACGCGCGCGCGCGCTCGCCGCGCGCGCGCGCCTCTCTCTCTCACACAATATTTCTCTTCACGCACGCACGCACACATGCACGTATGCATGCACGCACGCACGTACGCACACACATACGCACACACACACACACACACACACACACACACACACACACACACACACACACAACACTCTCTTTCTCTGTCTCTCTAGTCCACGAGCATGCGCAGTAGCATGCGCATTTAGGACATGGTTTATAATAATCTACGTTAACTTAAATTTACATGGTTATTTTACTATAACCGATACAAACGCGCTGTCTTCTTTAATAACTGCAATAAAACCAATGAACCAACAGAGCTTTATTTTACCACCAACTTATTTTTGCCTTTCTTTGTAAGTGTATATCCGTAGAAGCACTATAAGATACAGACTCGTACACAGCGACGAGAAGAGAGATGCAGATTGTAAAATGAGACAAGAATGAAGAGCTACCTTCCATCCACCGTCTTTCGACTACACGTACAAACACGCACATGTTCTGTATTTGTAATCCTGTATATATATATATATTGTTTACTTATTTGTAATAAAAGTACGTGATCATTATACTCTCAATTACATGGTTATCAATCTTTAAATTGACTACGTCACGAATTTTCTATGGTAAAATTTGTAAAATGTTTGTTGCCATTTTTTTTACATTAAAAGTAAGAACTAACGGGACTAAACGTATCGTCAAATTCTTACCTGATAAGATTGTTTCTCAACTAGTTAAAAACCTGGACGATTTGATATTAGTGTTCCTGACATTAATTGCTTTCTATGGGCTATGTATGCGTCACGAGTGTATGTTCACATCGAACAATATAGTAAAATAAGAAGTATAATGCAGCAATTTAACCATAAAAAGTGAACAAAATTACTTATATTTTGTGAAAAAATGGATTTTTTTTTTACTATTTACGGTGACGTAATCACTTTAAGTGTCGTCCTCGTAGACTCGTAAATGCACTTTTTTGGTAAAAAATACATCTATATTGATAGACACCAGAGTTTTTATATTGCGGCGTCATTTTTAGCAGCCGAGGTATTGCGTAAATTAGTACTAGGTATGTTAATGTTTTCAAAAATTGGGTTTACAAATCTAAAACGGCACGAAAATACACAACTTGACGATGTCGTGTGTATTGTTTCACAGGTGGAAAACAAAGGTAAGAAAATATGGGAGGGGTTACATAGAAATACAGTTTTATTTTTGTTTTCAACTCTACATTCACAACCACAGCAGAATCCATTGCAAATAAGATGCAAGCAAAATATAATGGCTATTAAAAATCACTGACAAATATGGCAAAATACCTGCTCCAGTTTTTAAATGCATCGAGTTTTATAACCACATCCATATACAACTTTCCACTTCGGCAGCATCATCAGCTGCAAACCAAGACGACTGTTTCGGGGCATCTTTGCAGAACAGTCTTTCTATCTTGGCGCCCCAGCAGCGATATATCCCGTCGCCACCAGCTGCAGAATGTGATCAGTTCTATATACGCTACTAAACACACTGATTTCATTTCCATATGATGAATTAGGGCAACAGATCGCTAATAAAAACCACTTGCTGCGACAGTGTATATAGTATTATAAATACGCGGTGTTATAAATTTACAAGCAATAAATAAAATTGAAGTAAACTATTCGGTATACTATAGAGATGTAGGTGCATTGCCATATTCGCAGTTAGCTCTGGGTACATTTGATCGAGAATTCAATAAATTATCACTGCTGCAATAAACTCAATATGTAGCAGAAAACAAAGTCCATAATTTGTGTAAAATGACTAGCAAATACTACACGATAAGCATAGCTGACTTCTTAATAATTAAGATATGCTTTGGCACAGTTTTTTTGCACCGTTCCAAACGATCTTTTTTTCAAAAAATTGTCACGTCGGCGTTTTCAGACAGCAGTTCTACAATCCTTTGTAAAAAACGGGAAAAATACACAGCATCTGGCTGCACGACTAGTTTCCGCTCATCGAGTTTTCTTCTAGCTGCAAGTTTTTACTCCTTTCAAATCGCTGCTGGCATGTACGTGTCTTGAAACAGGGAAAATGCAAACGGCACAGCAGAAAACGCGAGGGAGATGCTCACATTTTCGCAAGCAACAAAGCAGCCTGCTATAGCCCACTAACAAAATCGGTCAATCACAATCAGAAATTACAATCACCCTAAATCCTGGCTAGCAGGTTTAAACACATGTAGGAGACAACACAAAACGCCTATAGTCACAGTATATGTGGTTTCCTCTAGCTTTCTACTAGCGTGCTGCTACAAACGTGAGGTGAATATACTGCCACTGCGTTCACCAAAAAGGTGTTGGGGCCGATAGACTAGATTCGCAATTTTCAGCAGTCCTGTTGAACAGCGACACTGGGCCATAGTCTTCTCATCAGAAATTACAATTACAGTCCGAGAGAATGCAGTACTAGACCTAGACCACAGTTAAAGCAACACACACTGTCTATAAACCCAATAGCACAAATACGCAAACGCTACAAAGCCTGCAAGCGAATTTTACTGGATTATTCAGAAATACTTTTTGTTTTACGCTTTAAAAACTTCAGCTATTTTCAAGTCGATAGCATTTCAGGGTAGCACTATCACTATCTGTGAGGGATCTGCCCAGTTGTACCCTTGAATGAATGATACCATCAAAAACCTGCGACATCATTCCGGAACAACGCAAGATGTCCTAGCAGATACCTAGTGAAGACTAGCCATGCCTATTCTAATTAACAGAATTCTAGCGTAAAAATACAACAGCAGATGTGACTAAACTAGCGACAAAACGACTGGTATCCCGATCGACTGGTTCACGAGCAGCGGCGGCTCTTGTCCTTGAGGCTTTACACAACAATGTACATCTCATCGAGGTCATCCGACAACCTGAAAGACATCCATGCAGAGCTAAATACAACGTGACCATTACACGTATACGTAACGTAGGGCTTTGCCAGACTACGTTAAAACCACACTGTCAATGAATCGTGAAAGGGATACGTTTTTACTAATATTTTACTGCTTACTACTTATAACTGGTAAACAAAATAAACTAATCCATAATATGCGGTGAATTCAAAATTTCCCATGACAATAAAGCTGGCAATTCAATAGTTATTCTTATATGGCCACTTGCTAACAGCAAAGACTACGAAAAAAATGTAGAATAAACGAAAAGCATATTTTATGCCATCATTGTGTCACCTACCTTTTTACAGACATTAATCGAAGCCAGACATGACACTATCTACACTGGAGGCACGTGTGAGTGAGCCAAAGGCATGTAGAAGGTCATAATTTCTTGTAGCAGACTCTTTGCGACAAAGGTTGTACTCTTGTGCAAAGATTCGCAGCTGAAAATTGTGCAAACAAACAATTAGTTTGGCAACTAATGCAAACTTAATTGACTTAATTTGAAGCTTGAAATGTATATATATATAAATAAATAAATAAATATATATATATATATATATGTATAGAGAGAGAGAGAGAGAGATTTCTCATCCACGAACAAGGCATTATTCTCGGTCATTCCACAATAACATTGCCTCTGTTACTGTACACTAAAGATGATGGCCCGACTGTCTTCCATTTGTATAATATGTCTACTCTACCTATGGACTGCAATTTGACGCCTACCTTATTAGTGAAAAAGGAGGTGGACTCGCGTTGTCTGGTCATGACATCTGTCACCTGCATCCAGCGATGTTCCAAGCACTCTTCTACTGTTAAGCGCTTCCTATTTTTTAAAAGCAAGATAGAACATCGGTAACACCTGGCAAATGCTTCTCCTAATTATCATTACTTCGTCACTAACCATAAATCATGCGGAAAGACGCTGCACGTTCCCGATGCAAAATAATTATTGTAATAACATATATGGGTTACAATTCTAATAACTATTTTTAATAAATATAACGGCATTTCATTACAGAATTGGTAGGAGCTCGCCGTCCTGTTATCGTAATGTCACGTGTCACTTACATTGGATTCCTTCTCAGCAGCTGCTGCACAAATCGGAAGGCTTCCTGTGTGACGTTCCTGTAAAAATCTCTGTAGTCGTAGCGTACGAATGAGATGTTGTCCATCGTCTCTCTGTCATCCTCACCGAGGAACGGCGACACACCACTCAGCCTGTGAAGAATGCACAAGTAGCTTAGCATAAACTTAATGCAATTTTCTGTTTAGACAGTCTATGTCTACATTTAGTCAGTTTACTATTAGAGTCTACTATTTACACATTTTATGTCTAGACAGTCAGCAACATAACAATAACATACAATATTTGTTTGGTGTGCTAACATATGCGTGAAATTTGCATAAAACTGATGTAGTAATGAATAGAACAACTAGAGTTCAACTCACATTATAAATGCCAGCACGCCAACTCCCCACACATCTGCCTGCAAACTGACTGCCTCATAGTTTGCTACTTCTGGCGCTGGAAGACGAAAATACACAGCGATATTTACACGTTAAAAAGTCTTACAGATGCATTTAATTTTCTCTTATAATAAAATATAATAGACGGCTCTTATAATAGACGGCTTAATTTTCTCTTATAATAAAAAGAAGAAAGTATATATCAATTCATACTCCTGAATATGAGTAATAGATCAAGCTAAGTCTAGGATCAATCCCAAAGCTGAATGCTATACTGAAACATGAGGGAGGAAATTCAATATGTATACTCATCCATTACTACAAGATATCGTTACAGCAGGAATGTATAACTTTACGATGTTTTACTTCTGACAACGGCCCCCCCCCCGAATTCTAACTCGTATACAACAGTCGCCACAGTTGGCTTCACACGACATACCCATGAACTCCAGCGGGCAGTCACTATCGATATCCTCGTCACCGAGGGTCGGTTCCCTCAGGGTGCGCGCCGATCCAAAGTCGGCAAGCTTGATGGTGTGGAGACGTCTGCTAACCATCATGATGTTGTCTGGCTGCAGGTCGAGGTGCACGATGCCGTGGTACTGCAGGTACTGCAGAGCGTCCAGCAGCTGCAACAGAAGCCAGTTAAATAAAATAAAAAGAATGAAATAAAAAGGAAGAAGAGGCGAGGCATCCCGCTAACCTATCAGGTGTCCACAGGATCCCCACATAATAAAATAAAAAATGAAGAGAGGATAGAAGCTGCACATGTCAGGCTGAAGCACGACATGTCCCGCGTATAGCTTAATAATTCACTGCTTTCATATATCAGTTGTATAGCCAAACTTGGACTGATGGCTGGTGCACGACACGTTCCTTATACAGCTTAATAATTCACTTCGTTATCATTTTGCTGATGATGTTCCCACGACAGGATCGGCAGAGGCAAACGAAATAAAAAGGAAGAAAAAAGACGAGGCATCCCGCTCACCTATCTGACGACGTTTCTTCGACAGGATTAACCAGATCAGCAGTAGCCGAAATAAAAAACCAAAGAGAGACGAGTCTGACCTGTCTGACGATCTTCGCGACAAGCTCCTCCGTGTACTCGTCGTGCCAGCATAAACACTTGAGCAGCTCTCCGCCCTCGAGCTTGTCGAGCACGAGCACGGCGTAGTCGTCGGTGAGGAACGCCTCGTGAAGCCGCACGACGTTGCCGTGGCTCAGCCTCCGCATCGCTTCGAACTCCCGCAGCACGATCGCGCGCGTCCCCGCCGTGTACGGGAAGATCTTCGCGGCGCGATGCGTCTGGTCGCGGCTGTCGATGCACTTGTGCACGGCGCAGAAGCGGCCCCTGGTGGAGAGACGGCGAGGACGGGTTAGCGGGGTCGCCGTAGCGATGGGCAATGGCATTCTGCTGATCGCACAAACTACTCTCGTTTACTATGCTTACGAAGACGATGAATATCAATTGAAAATAATTGATATATAATAAGACTAATATATGATATTAATGGATAATATATTTTAATATTGTTAAATATTATTTCAATAATTATTGTTCATGCAACTTGTTACGTTGACTATGCATTGGCTTTGCTTCACGCGCTGAAGAATAATCGGCGTCTGAGGATGGCATTTACGAGAGCTCATTGCCAGAAACAAACCCAGTCTTAACACTAGTCTTTACGTCTAACTTTTTCTCATAGAATTGAGCCATTTTTTGATTTTTCACACATCACGATGTGGAGAAAAATTGACGTACACGAAGATGTTTTCTCTGAACACGTAGTTGTTCTCTGGGTCAGCCTCCTGCAGCGGCACAGGAGTGAACTCCGTGTCGTAGGCGACCGTCGTCATGCCACTCAAGCTCTTCCTGTGCATGGCTTCCTTAATCAGATGAGCCTTAGACCTCTCTATTTTCAGCTTTGGCTCACCTACAGACAGAGAATGGTTCACGTTAGTTGCATTCTGTGCCTCTAGAAGGGTATTGAAATGATGCCATTGGTGCTCTAGCATGAGTTTACCTATACAGTATAGTGTCTTAAATTATCATTCATATACACAACAGTAAAAGCAAAGATAGTGAAGCTGTGCAGTGTATCGGCACGTGTGTGTGTGTGTGTGTGTGTGTGTGTGTGTGTGTGCGCGCTCGCGCACGCGCGCGTGTGTGCACGTGAGTGCATGCCCGTGTGCAAGTGAATGTTAGTGTGTACGTTTGCATACGTGTTCATAAGTGCATATGAGTGATGGTAAGCAATGCTATGATCTGACGAACCTGGCATTGGAGTTCTCATTTCTATAGAGGAGAAGCTGTAGGGACCGTAACCAAACTGGTTCTTGGCACAAGAGCGGAACCTGTAGGGTGTGTTCGGAATAAGGCCGGTCACCACTGTGAACTCTTCCTCTACCGTATCCGATGCCATCGTCCATCTCTCCTCACCTGCAGTAATATCTGACATAATAATACGATAAAAATACAGGTACAGTATGGTTAAAATTCAGGTACAATATGGTTACAATTCAGGTACAGTATGGTTAAAATTCGTGCTCTATCAACAACGAACTTGATAGCAACACAAACAAGTTAACTATATTTAAGAAAATCATGGAATATTAAAATAATTAATACTATTATACATTTACTATTGAACATAATTCTAATTATACAGAAAGAACATACCCGTGCATTATCACTGCAGATATAACACACAAATAGCGATGATCATTACGAAAATGTACAGTCCCCATTGTCAGGGGTAACTGAAGAGAAGACAACTAAGTTACATACGAGGTTTCCTATAGTCCACTCTGTATGTTTGTATATCCGAGTTTCCATCGAATTTCGGTGCATCCCACTCGAGGAAAGCTTCGTTAGGTGCAATCTGCACCACTTGTGGCCTAGATGGCATATCTGGTGTCTCTGTAATTACACAATCACGCAATCTATAAATCGCTTACACTTGAGGTACACCAATGTAAAAGCATGGAATGTGGTTAACCATAGTATACATATAGAAGCGTGTAAACTTGGTACGTGTTTTTGTGTGTTTACGCTATTGTTGTGTTTTTACTAGGGGTGCACCGGAACTTGGATCCCCAATTTGTCAAAGTTCCGGTTCCGGCCGGAACCCTTCAGGAACAGTCGGCCGGAACCAGAACTTTTTCCTAATTTCATTTCTGCTACAAGCGTCATCAAGATCAAAAGATCAGTCACTGAATGTAGTTGAGCGTCAATAGAGTCAACTTGCTGACAATATAGTGTTAACAACTTCACACTATTCTGCCCAGAAAACGTTTGCCACTTGAACATCGGCTAACTAACTGAACTGAACCTAACTGATGTTAGGTGATTCACGAGATTTTCTTTTAAAATAAAATACTCTTAGAGCCACAGGAATGGCATCTGTTTGTTAGTTGAAAATAATCGACTAAAACCATACTACCAGGGATACTGCAACATGCAGGTTTTGCCACACAATTCGCTCGCGAATAAGATGCCAGAATTATGCACTGTAAGAAGATGATTCATACACCTAACAACCATCCTGTAATTAGAACTTTGTAGCTTTGAGAACAATGAGAAGAATGTAGAATGTGAACATGTAGACAATGAGAACATGTATATAATGAGAACATGAGACATGAGAACATGAGAACATGAGACATGAGAACATGAGACATGAGAACATGAGAACATGAGAACATGAGAACATGTGACACAATGAGAACATGAGACATAATGAGAACATGTAGAACAATGAGCATTGTCTTACTCGCCAGAGTGATGTGCCTGCTAATAATATTTCGTTCAGGCCGAGTGAGTTTGCGCAATACGGGGCCAATTAAAACTGTCAAGTTTATTCCCAGCTTAAGTTCCGGTTCCGGCCAGGTAGTTCCGGCCGGAACTTTTTTCAAGTTCCAGCTGGTTCTAGTTCCGGCCGGAACTTAAAAAGTTGGATCCGGTGCACCCATAGTTTTTACATGGTGACTTCAAATCCGGCATTCAAACTTTCCACCGAAATCTTATTGGCTCACGTGTTTTTCACTGCATATGAAGTGCGTTATAGACTTAGAAGATGTGCAATGCTGATACGGTGATTATAGTCTACGATATGTGTTAGTAAATAATTACGCGGCACATGAAAAGGATAATGTAATCAATTACATTATTATCGTGGTTACTGAAGCTGATAAGGTCTATGTCTCCCTGGGTACTGCCGGAACGTACCCTGAGTACGTACCCTGGTAACTATCTGATATGGTTAGGGTTAGGGTTAGGGTTAGGGTTAGGGTTAGGGTTAGGGAGTAGGCGAGGTACGGTCCGGCATATTAGATAGTTACCAGGGTACGTTCCGGCAGTACCCAGGGAGACATAGACCCTATCAGCGTTACTGAAGGGCAGCAGATTTCTTCATAGCTTCAATATATCATATATTCATCAAAAATATATTCAATATATATATAAGAAAATACAATCAAAGACATATTCATCAAGCTCTATCTAGTGGAAGAATTCTGCCTACCTCCTAGTCTCAGCCTGGCCCAGCACGTGGATTCGCCAAAGCTGTTGCGAGCAACAACCTTGTAAACTCCAGCTGCGAACTGTGTTGGATGAGGCATCAGGAGAGTAGCAACGCCATCTATTGTCAGATTTATGTCTAAGTCTTGTCCACCCATCGACAGCCTTTCGTCATTACGGTACCTGATGTGTGAGAAAAGAAACAGTATGAACCTATTATTCTGACAGACAAGATATACTTAAGATGTAACATATGTATCTGAATCAAATCCCTTTTCACACATCTGTAGTAACATCGCTGACAATGATGACTAATGTTCGTGTCTGTCAGTCCTATATATCTATCCGTCCATCCATCCATGAATTAGAAACATAATGTCAAGGGGGAGGGGGTCTATTGACCAAAGAAATATTGCCATACGTAGACAATGCCAGAGATGATATTGTTACAAATAGTAATTGCCCAGGGTATATTGCCATAACGAATATTGTTCAGGGGGATATTGCCAGAAAAGGACATTGCCCAAAGGGACATTGCCATAAACAGAGATAGTCCAGAAGATTAATTCCATAAACATGTATTCTCCAGGGAATTAGTACCACAAACAAATGATATGAAGAGGAATATTAACCGGTAAGAAAACAGATAGATATGAAACCGAATGAGCCATACCAACATGAAGCCCTAGCACTACACTATCTTCCTACACTTATATACATTCTTACTTCTGTCTACACTCTGCTTCTCCACAACATGCAATGCTGAGCGAGGGAGACTACACAGAACTATGCACCAACTACACGTCCACCCTCTATATATATATCACCTACTATGTATATATATATATATATATATGTCAACTACTATATATATGTCAACTACTATATATATGTCACCTACTACATACACCACCCTCGTCTCACTCACTCACTCACCACGACACGTTTGGCAGCGGGTTGCCGACGACGACACACTTGAGCGTCACGGCGACGTTCGCGCGGAACGACGTGTCGTGCAGCTTCTCGCGGAAGACGGGCGCGTGTCCCTCGCCGTGCAGCCGCCGCCGCATCGCGAGGTTGGAGATCTGCACGCGCGTCGACACGCCGCGGTCGTCCTCCGCCTCGTCCTGAATGTCGAGGATGCGGCGGCGCTCGTGCACGGACGGACGCGCCTTCTCGCTGTACAGGCCCTTCGAGTGCCACCTGCGATTCACGCAAAAAGCACGGGTTAGCGATACTATAAGGTAATAGTATAGTCTAGTTCTAGTAGTGGGTTAGTTCTTTCTAGTAGTCTAGTTCTGGGTTAGCGAACTGCGCATCCCTTCCACAAGTACCTTCCCTACCCACTCAGAAGTTCTATCTCTAAGGAGTTCTATAGTCTTCTTCTATAAGTACCTTCTCTTGTAAGAAGTTCTATCTCCAGGAGTTCTATAGTCTTCTATATGTACCTTCTCCTATAAGTATTTCTATCTCTAAAGAGTACTATAGTCGTCTTCTATATGTATAAGTACTTTCTAGGTACATACATGTGCCCACACACCAGAATCAGTGTTACCCACAAACCTGTCTTGATCAGCACCCCCATTCATTCCTTCCCATGATGGAGAAGACTAAGCAGATGCATATTTGTTGTTTATTTATTGTCGTGTGACTATAGTTATTTAGAAATTCCCCGGTCATCATTCCCAGTCATCAGTTCATCAGGCCATCAGTTCAGTTCAGTTCAGTTCATCAGTTCAGTTCAGTTCAGTTCATCAGGCCATCAGTTCAGTTCAGTTCGGTTCAGTTTATCAGTTCATCAGGCCATCAGGCCATCAGTTCAGTTCAGTTCAGTTCAGTTCAGTTCAGTTCATCAGTTCATCAGGCCATCAGTTCATCAGTTCATCAGTTCATCAGTTCATCAGGCCATCAGTTCATCAGGCCATCAGTTCAGTTCAGTTCAGTTCATCAGTTCATCAGGCCATCAGTTCATCAGGCCATCAGTTCAGTTCAGTTCGGTTCAGTTCATCAGTTCATCATTCATCATCATTCACCTCCAGCTCCACATGGTGTCCTCCAGGTATCCACGCAGTCGGCTCGTGTACTGCGGGTCCTTCAGCTGCACGAGCGTCGTGTCGGGGCCGTGCGTGTACGCCGTAGACCAGGGGAAGTGCTTCAGCATGTAGCCGGCATTCTCACTCAGCTTCTGATCCAGGTCCCAGTGACCCGGCTCTACCCTCACACACGTCTTGTCCACCTACACACAGATCCTCATGATTATTATTATAATTATA
The DNA here is from genome assembly GCF_000485595.1 of Priapulus caudatus. Lineage (NCBI taxonomy): Eukaryota > Metazoa > Priapulida > Priapulimorpha > Priapulimorphida > Priapulidae > Priapulus > Priapulus caudatus. Next base: position 26,409 of record NW_014577398.1, read on the forward strand.
ATTACAGATATGCATCAATATTATTATAATAATTATAAGCATAACATATAACCATTATTATTATGATTGTGGTTATTATTATTATCATTATTATTGTTATTATTATTGTTGTAATCTGTATTTCTTGAATGACATTAACTTTATTAACTTTTTATGGTATTAATTTAACTTTGTGCAATGGTAAAGAGTGAAAATGCATTTGAGCAGCAGAAGGGGATATGTGGCAGACGCCTCCCACCACCTGATCATGACTACTACAATACTTGTATAGAATCCTTATCTATGGTTAGTAAGACAACATCATCAAGTGTATATTTAACAATTATTCGCCAAAGGCGAGGCGAATCTTGTTGAATAATCCCCGAGACAAACGGCGAATAATTGTTTTAGTATCATTGCCCGATATTTGGTACTTTTGGGGACAGCATTTTCTTTAAATTTGTCAATTTCGGCTTCCGTAACATTTACAAATCTAGCCGCCATTTTTGGCGCCACTACAATGTAAACCCTAGAGGTGATTATCGAAAAATAATCACCTAGGTCTCGACCAATCAGCGCGCAGGATTTCCTATAATCACTCGGGCGATGATACTAATAATTATTATTACTATTAATGCTATTTCTGATGCCATCGTCGTGCAGCTACAGATGTGTAGATGGTGCTTACCAAGTCCTTCCTCCTGTTCTGGAAGTTTCTAAGCTGCTCAGCATCCAACTTCTCCCCTCTGTCTGGACTCTTTAGACCCTGTGTATTCACAAACATAGATGCCACAATGTGATGAGATCAGGAGTGTACAATATAGATGAATAATCTATATCTAAAGATATAGATCACAAGATTATAGATAATGAATTTATAGATTATAGATTATAATCTATATTATACATGCCTGATGAGATGACATTAAAAGAAAGATAGTATACAGAGATAAACTTAGCCTCCCTAGTCGATTTTTCCAATATATATGCTTTTCTGGGGACGTACCATACATTCACGAGGTTTAATTTGCTGCTGTTGCGATTGTGCAATTATATTTACCCTAATGAAGGGATGTTCAGCTGCATCCTTCGCTGTCATACGCAGTCTGTGAGTGGAAACAACAACAACATTCTAGACTTTGCCACCAAAATGTACCAAGAAAATTATACAAATATATCAGAAGTAAGCCATAACTATTGTCATGGCCTTGTGCTTATTGTTTGCTTATTCTTGATTTCATTATATATCACACTTCTCAGGAATACATGCATGACGTAGTGACGTTGAGGGCATAGCACATAGACGTATATCAATATTACATATATAAAAACATTCTCCTTGCTAACTATGATAGAGAACGTGAAGATTCAATACAAATAAAAATATTCTCACTCTGGAGCATCAACAAGCAAACGGTTGATGAAGTCCTTAGCTTTGTCTGACACGTCCCTGAAAGCCTGAGGGTCAAAGTCCCAGTCAGCATGTTTGACATTGTTGATTGTGTCTCTGTCGCAATCTCCCAGGAATGGTGACAGTCCAGTCAACCTGTACATTAATTACACATGTACAAATATCTCACACGATATCGACAACTTTGATAGCCGCTCAATGTAATACTAATAGCAATATTTTCAAATTGTAGGAAGAAAACGCATTCTTTTAAATGCAAATCATTGCTATCATTGCGAATCATATCTAATATGATAATTACAGCAGTCAACCAATTTAAAATATAATTTTTTATGTTCTTTACGAACATTCCAAGACAGAGCGTAGTGAAAAGCATTCTGTAGTGAAAATTCTAGAACTTTCAAACTCACATGGCATACGCAATGGTTCCTATGCTCCACATGTCAGCCCCAGTCCCAATGTTGCGCCCAGTTAGTATCTCTGGGGCGACAAACTCTGGGTTGAAGCGGTCCACCTCTACTTTCTCTCCGGGTTTTAGTTGGCGAGCATTGCCAAAGTCTATCAACTTTAGTTCTGGTGAATCAGCATGGTGGAACATCAAGTTCTCAGGCTGCAAATAAAGGAGTACAGCTCATATACGCATCTGTGTGAATAATTTTTACGGCAGTTCTGTGTCACAATCGATGCAAGTTAATTTCACGAACTATTATCAACGAACTAATACACAATACAAACAATAATGGTAACACGACACCAATATAATTAGTAGATAGATTTTTGACATAGTGGCACTTGTTAGTTGCTATAATGAATTATCCAAACAGTTCCTGCTTGACAGGGGTATTTCCACTAATTAATTGTAAGAATTCTGCATTCTGTGAATTCTGTGTTTTTGGAAATATATGTCAGTGAGAATATTCCTAGCATCATAACATACTCTCACCTTTAAGTCGAGATGCACGTACATAGTGGTTGCTGTGCATGTATTTCCACTAATTAATGGTAAGAATTCTATGTGTTTTTAGATAAACATGTCAGTGAGATTATTCCTAGCATAGTGACGCACTCTCACCTTCAGGTCGAGGTGTACGTAGTGCTTGCTGTGCATGTATTTCACCGCATCCAGCAACTGCTTCAGGTACAGGGCCACTTCGTTCTCCGTGTAGCTGGGCTTGTCCGCCAGACGGTCAAACACGTTACCACCATCACAACTACAGCCACGGTCAAGGAACACACGAAATAATTCCACATCTTCGTTTTATTTTTTCTCCAAATGAATTTGTTCCAGTAAAATAGATTTTGATACAATAGCATTTTCACTAATGACACACATCAGAAAACCCCCTGACTATCAACACAAGTATTTCGCAATACTTACTCTTAACCTAGACCAAGGCATGCTTGTAGACAAAATATAGAAACATCTAAAGAAAATTTCCAAAAAAAAACTGCCGATAAGATTTCCATCATCGGCACTTAAAAACATCTTCATCACTCGACTCTAAATGAACAGTGGACATTCTCCAGTGAAAAGGGATACAGTTCTTGCACCATGACTACAGCGTTCTGTGACTCGAATGCGTCGTGCAGCGTTGGTATGTTGCCGTGGTGAAGGTGACCTAGAACCTCGATCTCATGCTTGGCATTCTCCTTGTTCTCATCGGGCGTGTCGTAGAACTTGGCCGCAAACTCGCGACCCGACGTTCTCTCCACGACTTTCTTCACTTCGGAAAAGTCGCCGCTGGAACGACAACCACGACTATGATGAAACACAAACGATGAAACACAAACGATGAAATCGTACGTACACACCGACTAGATGAAATTAATATCCTAGAATAGGTGGTATAAGGATCAAGCATTGGAGAGCAAACTAGTGCTCGTCCATGTTGCGCGCTCTTTCTCCCTTTCTCTCTCTCTCTCAGTGAACAAACAAAGTGCATCTTATTACATTCAAACAATAAGGCCGATTTTACTTCTCTACACACTCGGGTATGTACATACATACAGGCATACACATGTATGTATGCACACAGGCATACACATGCATGTATGCACACAGGCATACACATGCATACATACGAACGTATTATTATGCAAAAGGCAAGGGAAATCATGCAAGTATAGTTGTGTACTAACCATCCAAGGTCACCGACAGTATCATAGAAGTCATTGCACTTGTGTTTTTTAGGTGCGACCTTCTTGTTGGCTAACTCAATGTCCAGACCCAGATAGTCCAGTGGCTCGGCTATTAAAGATAAAACCACAACATTTATAATGAATCACGTAAACACAAATCGCTGCGTGCGATAAAAAACAAGACATATTGAATGTCATTATGACGAGACTTTAGAATTTAGAATATAAAATCTTCAGTAATATTCAGTAGCATCAAGTGAATTCAGTAACACAGAAACATCCAACCGATTACACTTTGGCAAACTCACGTTCAACAGTTACACTGCAAAACAATACAAAAAAGACAAGACACATTGAATGTCATTATGACGAGATTTTAAAATATAGATGAAAAAAATCTATAAAAAAAATCTTCCGTGAGATATAAAGACACTCACGTTCAACAGTTAGACTGCAGTGGGTATGAACCTCTCCAGCAATGTTCTTTGCCACACACGTGTACATGCCCTCATCACGCATGATAGCGTGGCGGATGGTCAGGCCATGATTGTCCGGCGGCACCTCTGTAATCTCAATCCTCTCCGAGTTCGTTATCGGGTGCCAGTCCTTGAACCACTTGATCTCGGGGTACGGTATGCCATCAACCCGGCAGTCCATCCTGCCTCCCCATCTCTCAATGATGCTCTTATCTTTCAGCGGTTCGATGAAGCATGGCGGCTCTGTAAGTGAACATTTCACTCATCATATGACTGTAGTTAATGCAGCCCAATCGAGCAAAGAATGAGAGAGCTAACAGTATAGAAATGAAGCAAAAATGTGGTACCATAATTTCCGTATAATCGGTACATAATCACAGATTTTACGGGTAGCGATATATACCATCCTTGCATTGCCTATATGAAGGAATCTGCTTAAATTTTCATGCACGAATCCACGTTATATTTGATCCACTTCTTGAATAATTAACCTTCTCACTCAGTGAACAATTCTCCAAATTGGCATCAAAAAGAACTGTCTCCCCTCACCGCTTACCGGAGTTGAATAGTGACAAATTAGAGTGCCATGTGACAATGCCAGAACGACAAATGACAAAAATTGCACAATGACAATGAAAAATGACAATGACAATGAAAAATTGCACAATGACAATGAAAAATGACAATGACAATGAATAATGACAAAAAAACGCGTCATTATTCACCCTTGCCGCTTACCTGCGAGTTCCACGACAATGTTGCGCGCGCACTTCCCGTACTCGTTCGACGCGACGATCATGTAGGTTCCGATGTCCTCTAACAGCACGTCGTTCACGGTCAGCACCTGCCGTGAGGTCGCACTCTCCCAGTGCATCTTGTGCTTATCACCCATCTGCAGGGGTTGTCCGTTAAAGAACCTGGATATGGCAGTTGGCACACTCGTTAGCGAACAAACAGCACAATTTTATCGAAGTTATAGCTATGCAGGTATGACACCATGATTATATAAAAAAAAAATTAAATTCATTCAAATAAACTCAAATAAATTCATTTCACTAGTGTTGTTTTTTATTATGACAGTCATTATAACGAAAAAAACTATATAACCATGAAAACTGAATAATAATACTAGTGAACAGCAATGTAAGCACGCAAATAAATTCTCCACTAAATTGCAGAAAAAATGGTTTCATTTTAAATCATATGGCGCATGACAATATAGTAGCAAACATGGGAACGAAAAACAAAACTGGTAAAAAAGTTAATTTCATGTAGTTTTCACATACCATTCAACCTCTGGTCTTGGCCACCCATATACAAACATCCCTAGCTGGGCCTCCTGGTGCTCAGCCACGTACATGTTTTCATCCGGGCCTCTGAACATTGGTGGTCCCTCTGTAATACGCATGCAAGGAGAAGATGAGAGATTGTGGAATCAAAACCTATTGGGGCATAACCATTTACGATTATTTTAGAAACTACCACGTAATTTTCATTAACATAACAGTGACGCAGTCAACATTGAACATGCGTAAAGAGTGAACACCTTTCTCTGAACCTGCAACTGAAATTGTAAAGATAGCAATGACCATATATCATTACATATGACAAATATATACCTCTAATATGTGTAGCTATTTCAGCTTACCAACATAAGGCTTTGGTGGAACATCCCATCCATAGTCAATATCCCGGTCATAGCTCGGAATATCTCCCTTACGGTGTGCTAAATCTGTAATCATAATTATACATACTGACCGTGAGCACATGGGTAATTTGGTAAAGGGTAGTATCATTGTACACAAATTCAATCATAATAACTGGGCTATTGAACGCGACACATGTGTCACGTACCATTCCTGTTATGCTCAATTCTGTGAACTGTGACAAATTAAATAGAGCCACAATTTCTTAACCAAAATATATAAAAAACATGAACTTTTACAGCCTGTATAATTCCTGGTCATTGTAGTCCCTAAAGAAACTGTTGAACACCAAATCAGCTATGCATCTCTGAGGTAAGGAGTACGGAGTAAGGAGGGTAACTGAGGATTTACTTTTCGATGCAGATTGTATTCTAAATTATTGACATTCAGTAACTAATCAGAGGGCTTGTGGGCAAGTCGCAATATACGAGTATTGATATATGAGTAGGTGCTTCTTTTTCTTCTCCCGTGAGGAGTAACCGACTCTCTGAGCAGACACTAGTACATGAACGTACTCTAGCTATCATTGGTTTCAATATGCATTAAATGAACATTTAATGATCTGCTGTTTTAGGGCACAAAGAATGGAGGATTTTCTTATGTATGCAGAATTAATTATAGTGGCTATCTGTGAGTGGTGATAGAGTTTCAGACTATAAATTAATAACTTGCTCAATTTTTGGATATAAATAAATGTTTTGTGAGGCTTATGTTCTATGGCTTCATTTAATTATGGTCGAGATGAGAGTACAAACATCAAATTGCAATTGACCTGAGCTATATGGCCAGGCTTTTATAATGCAGGCATGAAAAAAGGAACCAGCATTCCCTTCTGATCAGTCCATTTTATTTTACATGGTCTTTCGGTGCTACATGGTCTTACGGTGCTACATGGTCTTACTATAGTGAATTCAGCCCTTTATACAGTCACTCGTGTAATATAGAAGACGGATATATCAGTGAATTTTGTATGGTTATGCTACCTCAAATACCAACCATTTATACAGTCCCTAGTGTAAAATATAAGACGGATATGTCAATGAGTTTTGTATGGTTATGCTACCTCAAATACCAACCATTTATACAGTCCCTAGTGTAAAATATAAGACGGATATGTCAATGAGTTTTGTATGGTTAATACCGAACCATTTATACAGTCACTAGTGTAAAAATATAAGACGGATGTTGTTCCAATGAGTTTTGTATGGTTGCTACCTCAAATACCAACCATTTATACAGGCCCTAGTGTAAAATATAAGACGGATTTGTCAATGAGTTTTGTATGGTTATGCTACCTCAAATACCAACCATTTATACAGGCCCTAGTGTAAAATATAAGACGGATTTGTCAATGAGTTTTGTATGGTTATGCTACCTCAAATACCATTAGGAAGCACTCGCTAACAGTACCCATTACATAGACTTACAGAAAGCCATCAATCACATGTACAGACTCCACGCTAAATATTTGCTGAGTATTTATTTATACGTCGTATTCACACGCGCCAACGCGGCCACACAGCGTACATAGCATTTGTGAGAATGCGCGCTAAACGATTCTCGTACTAGAGCAGTCAAAATAAAGCGAAGGTTTATATACATGTTCTATACGGTTGGTACAAATGCACATTAATAATAACCAAACAACGTCTGCCAAGATTTTCTACTGATCGTTAGAGTTGGCTACTACCAAAATAATATATTTTCAGCCAATTTGTTTTTATATATATAATGTATATATATACTATATATATATAGAGACAAATATAGATATCAGTCTGCCAGAGCAGAACCTTTTGCTGACTATTCATCTATCAACAATAAAAACGTTTAGCAAAATACGTGCTGGGATTATTCGCACGGGGATGATCCACATGATAAATGGATATGCAGACGAAAGTTATATTATTATAGCTAAACACCTAGCACGCTACCTGGGATGTGTCAAACATAGACGATAGGATGTTGGTACAACAGCATGGTGGCGCCACACAGCGTGAGCTGGAAGCAAACTACAGCCGACAACAGCCGACAAGACGCACATACACACGCGCGCGCGGGCAAGCCTGGCTTCAGATTCAGATTCACTTTCATTTCTTAAAGGCCGAGAAGATATAACGAGATAAGATGACAAGAAACGAGCAGCATGCACCTAGCTGGGTCCTGTTCTCACGTAGTTTGCATCCAGCCGATGCGAGTGTAGCGTCAATGGATAAGCTAGAAACTATGCCACAGAGGACGAGGAATGTCCCTAAATAAGAAACATAGTGGCCTGTACTCCCTCCAGATTTTACAGCTGTCACAATGAGACAGAGACTGTCCGTCAGAATAGACTAGACAGCGCTGTATCGGGTAACGAGTTCCAGACCTCGACGGCACGCAGTATAGCAAGGCACGCAGTAGCGAGGCAACAGAAGCCTACTAAGACCGACCACACACCACGCAGACACACGCACACCCAACTGACTGGTCAAGCGAGCATAGCAAAAACTATTTCTAACCGATATACTTCATTTCACGAGACCTATATATATATATATATATATATATATATATATATATATATATATATATATATATATATATATATATATATATATATATTACGGCCGAGTAAATACACGCGTATTCATATTGCGGGGGAATCGCAGTACAGAATACGAAAATATTCACACACGACAAAAAAGAAGAATTTGTTTACATTATTAAAATGTAATCGCGTGGAGCTTACTCGTAAATTAATTTATATATGTTCAATATCTTCATGTCTGCAAGAAATGAGTTATAATTATACTATAATAAATGCGTATAATAATTAAAACACACTCGGAACTTGAAACCGCTACAATATAATTATAAGTTCACACTTATGTACATTAATGTTCGTTGCACAGCACGGCAGAGCGAAAGTTCTGTTCATGGATGTCCACGGCGGTCCTTCTCAGCAGAGATGGTCGAATTGGCTTCGTCTAATGCAACCACCTTCCAGCTCGCTTCATCGTTGACTTCTTTCGCAGTGATATCCTTGGACTTCATGAAGACCTCGTCGTCACCTGTAAAGGCCTTCAACACCTGAGCTTCGCCATTGGGTTGCAGCTGCTTTCGCGAGGTCTCTCTCTCTTCTACCTGCTCCTCGTGAGATATGCTTTCGCCGTTGTTCACCTCTGCGTCGCCGCTTCGTTTCAGAGCGGACCTTTTCCTTGCATCCGGGTTCGAACAGCATCCTCCCAGCATCACTACTTGCAGTCTTGCGCCTCCTCCAGCGGACAGCTTCCAACAGGAACCCTCGCTGATCTGCACGGTCTGCCTCGTTGCCATGGTTACCTCACAGACTCGGATGATGATGCTGTAGTATAGTATTATTCTTTACTGATGCCGTAGTAGTATGATTCTTTACTGATGCCGTACTAGTATGTTAAATAGTAAGATTCTTTACTATCCACACGTACGCGCGTGAAGGCTTGGCTCACTTGCTGTCTGAAGAATGCTGGCTGTGCGACTGGGAGACCGATGAGCGAATGTGCGCAACTCGACGAAAACAGATGCTTTTTATTTCCTGAAGCAACGTCACCGGGAAAGCCAATTACGGCTATTAGCAGTCCAGCGTGGCAGAGAAGAATTACACACCAATGTTATAAGTGGACGCTGGGCGTGTGCAGGCTGGCTTCGCACACAGAGAGATGCTTGCCTCCACGTTGCTGAACTTCAGAGTAAATACACAACAACAATCGCTCTAGCAAATTGTCGACGACGACAAAGCTCGGTAAACTCTAGCCGAACATGTGCGAAACACCTGCGGCAACAGCAGCGCTCCTACTAAATGCAGCTACGCGAACTTGCTCTGGTCATCTGGCGCGCGCGTCTATTCACAAATACGTCTTTGTACGCATGAACACAGCAGCAGCGAACTGATGAAGCACAGATCTGCGAATGCCAGCTCGGGGCTCTTCCCCCTCACTTTTATCCCAGAGATGCGCACGCGCGTGCGCACGTGCCCGCGGCTCAACAGAAAATCTATCATGTTCACAAACAGGATATCATTTCCCGCGTCCCTAATATCAACAGAAGTGGATGGCTTCAGTTACCACCGCGCATTAATGCTGTTTACTTCGGGTTACGACATAGCCGCAGGGTTCAACGAAACTCCTACAGGTTTCTCGCAATACACAGCCGTCGGTCGGCCCTACTCAAATTAGATAAGGTTCATATACCCCATCAGGGTTAGAAAAACTAAGAAACTCGATTCGAACGTGCCACGTGCGCCGCGCCAACTTGGAACTCCAGAATACAATAGACTTCTTTCACGTTTACCACCGGCTAAAGCCAGTCAGTAACACATAATATACAGGGCTACCGCGGGCGTTTGCCACCTTCGTAAAATGTGATGAATAAATAACAGTAGTGGTTTTTACTACACTAAGTGGCGAACGATTTAACTGCTCAGAAAATTACGATTGACTAATGAAATCGTCAAATTGCGTGTCGTGTCATAAAATGTCTTCGTACACCTCTCTTCTCATACCCATCACCTGTTTATGCCTTGCTTAGCACATACGATAAAGTGAACAGTGGCTATAGTTTTTCACTAGTGGCTAAAAAAAAACGTTGGTCGCTCAAGTCTTGGCTCATCCAATGGATCCATCAATCCACATGGAGCCAAGCATATGTTATATAGTAATGCAGGGAAATTCGAAGATTCAATCGGAGCAGAAACCGTGAGCGCGTAAGACTAAAACTCGTAAAATATCACGTACGCGATGACAGCTGTTTTAAAGTCACAGACAGTTTTTTTTTAACTTACAGGTTTTCTGAAACCTCTACGAACTCGGCAAGAGTTGCTGTACATTACAAACACCATTTCAGGCTAAATTAAAGGAAACTGCTACTGTTCCTAGAACCTGGGATTTAGATATGTTATTAATATCTATGACTGAAAATGAATAAATATATCGACACATCTGTCTTCTTTATTAATATAAAAACAATTCAAATAGCAAATGAATAAACAAAACAAAAAACATCGGTATATACACACACGCGTACGCACGCACGCTAAGTGGATCCCAGATGGAAAACAAATATATGAGGGATAAAGGAGTGTCTAGACATACACCAAAAAAGATATACAAATAAATATGAAATTATCTGGCACATATACTAGGCAATGCGAACTGCATTGACAGTAATATAATAAATATAATGGAAACTAAATTAACTATAGTCGTTTTGTAATTGACCTTTATACAATAATATTTCACTACGATATACTCATGTTTTCTACATTTCTCTTATCAACAGTCTTACTACAGTATACCCACTTTCTACATTTGATATTTTTTTTATTGTCATCCTGATACGTGCAGTATTTTCAGCCGTAATGATAATATTTCCAATAGAAAAAAACCCATAGAAAGAAACCAATAGATAGAAATATAGTATTCAAACCGAGTTGCAGCGGAAGCTTTTCAACCTGACTCAACTTTGCAGTGAAGCAAATATGAGGCAAAAATGCGCGTATTTTGTGAGGCAAATATGACGTCATATAGGCCAAACTGCTACCCTCACAGAACCCGCCCCCATCACACGTTACTCTGCCAACAGTTCGGCTGCAATTAGCAGATCCAGGTCAAAAGCAACGCCAACACAGACGCAGAGTAAGACAATTCCGACGATCAATATTAGTGGAGAGACGTAGAGAAGACTGGAGCAGGTCATCCCTGGTGACCGGACACTGGCCCACATCGGGGAGAGCCAGAGCGAGTGATGCTTAACACGCAGCTAGAGAATGAGCAAATCACGGATCACATCTCTTGTTAGGGGGGTTGCCCACCCAGAAGCCATGAACGATGTAGCTCTACCAGGAGTGTCATAATATATATATATATATATATATATATATATATAGAGAGAGAGAGATAATATATAATATCATATATATAGGATACATATGGATACAATATAGATCTATATTATGACACTCCTGGCTCTACCAATATAGCCCTTCGTTCAGTTGCGACTACCGTTACTTACAACTCTTACTGGTGCACGCGTGCGTGCGTGGCTTGGAAGAGCTATGAATCATGACGTCACGTTCTGGATCACATACCTTATTATATCTGTATTATTAGCTCTTGAATCTATTATTATCTGTCTGACATGCCCCACCCCCGTGTATAATGGGGTATGGTATGGTATCATAAACTAGACAGTGTTATTCTAAACGCGCGAAAACAAATGTTCAGTAATTTGGAACATTGGTTTTTACGCGTGAAATACGTTAAACTGGGAACCTGGCAGTCTATAGCCTACGCACCGGTCACGGGTGGTTAGGGCATATGTTTATGTTAGGTTATTGAGCTGGCAGGGGGTTCATTTATTTCTAGGATTTCTATACATAGACTGGATACTACTCGACTGCATAATAACGAGGCGGTGAATCCCGCATGTATGGTTTACGTACACGATGTGCGAGGGCGGATGCCTAATTTTGTTCGATGCCTCTGAACTTCCGACAGTGTGTAGGGAGAATCAGCAGCGAAACACGCACTGCAGACTGGGTTAGCGCCACGATTCCATTCAATTTCAATTAAATTTACTTTATTTACATTTATGAATAACATTTTGGAGGTAAGATATTAGTTAAACAAGTTAATAGACAATGCTGATTATTAAAAAATTAAAACAAATGAAACTATACATAAATAGAAGTGATGGAGGGCGAAATGGCAATTCAGTCTCCAGTCAGCCCATGAAGAAACACAGAAATCTCAGCGCTGCAGTGTACCAAGAATTTCCTAAAGCGACTGCTAGGTCAGCACTTCTTCCTCTTACATTATTGAACTGAATCCCTCCGGGACATATCTCAGCACTTGGTCACAATTACACACCCAGCCGACCTCGTTGCTGTCAGATTGTTTTACGTCCTCATTACGAGAGAAGCGACCGCCAGGATCCTTCTATTCAGCTCTGTAGTCATCCGAGTCGCAAAGGAATTCACTTTGCTAGCAAATACGACTCGGGGGGGGGGGGGGCTCCGGTTTTACGCGGTCGTGAGAGAAGACGCGTGCAGCCGCATATTCAGCGCTCTTCATACATAACCAAAGACTAAGGTAGAATTTTTCGCGAGCAGATAGCGTCAAGCGCTAACCACGAATCCGGATATATTCAAGATCTAATATTATAGAGTGTACAACGGGGAGATAGTGCTATTTTGCGGCAATATTATTCTACTTTATGTATTATATGTTAATTATAGTCTAGGTATTATTAGCTCTTGATATATTGCATAACGTGCGTTCCTTCCCTCTTTTCGGCATAACTTTCTATAACTAACTTCCTTTTCTAACCCCCCCCCCCTCCACCAATCAGGGGAACATGAAAGTGACTATCCCGGAAGCGCTACATCATCCTGAGTTTGCTCTCTGGGGGAGGGGGTTATTAACTTCCGTGACAGGTTCCGCGTAGTTTCCCAAGAGCGAAACCAGAATTTCAGCTTTAAAAACAACAACTCATTATTCTTCCATCCTGATTTCTTGCAAGCAGGAGCTATATCCTGGACTTCACACAGACAGACACACGCGCGCACACAGACACACGCCTTACACGATAAACACCGCACGATAAAATAAAGCAATTAGAACTTCACACAGTATATACAACGGTAGTTCTACATTAAACCGAATACCAACTCGCCCGCATAGCACAACCCCATCAACAGCGTAAAACCAATGTTTTGACAGTATCGTTCATCAATCAATAAAGAATTAAACAACCAAACACATTGAGTTCGCATAAAAACACTTATTATGTTTCAGACCTAGAAATAAATCCGGGACAGACAAAAAATGTAATGTACAGAGAGTTACCCAGCAAACGCTCAAAAAGCAGCCTATGCCCCACTCAGTACAGGGAAACTGCATGAGTGTAAAAATCAATGTAGCCCTCCGTTGGCTACTCGAAACCACAAACGCTAGAAGATTCTAACGAGCCTAAAAGAAGCCGAATTGGAAGAACTAAGCCCCTTGTTTGTTGTTGAACGGTGCCCAAACTTGCCAAAGATCTAGAGTTCCGCTATTCTGTTGAAATCACGTTCCGCATATTATAAAAATTGGCAGCTTCATTAAACATGAACTTTTATACACAGTTCCGAACTGCGGCCTGCAAGTTGCAATATGCAAGCCTGTATACATCCTGGCTGGCACGCGTGATTGTTAACGATTTAATTTAGCCAATTATCCCAATCAAAGCAATTTTTGTTTCAATATAGACCCAATATTATTGGATAGCAAATGTATGTGCAGGTGAGTGACCATTCAGTCGGTCGAGTAGCGCGTAGATCATGTTTAATATCATGTTATCATTATATGTAGATCATGTTTAATATATCATGTCATCATGTTACCATTATCGCATGTGTATATGGAATAAATATGAACGAAAATGCTGCGAAGTGAAGCCAGTAGTGTGTTCAACATGAATGCCCTAATTTCTAGCAACTTTTTGCGAAGAGGTGATGCGTTATATTAATAGCTGCTAGCTGGGAGTGAAATGTACCTAATGTCCAGGGGGCAGTTGTCAGAAACATTGTAATGTTAATGCTATGATAGCATAGCACTTACGACTAATGTTAATGTTACGAGAATGGCGCTGACAGAAACGCATCGCAGGTAAATACTTAATGCACATCCCTAGTTTAACCTGCTGAAATCATCATCATCATCATATCCGTTTAACGTCCATGTTCCACATGCTAGCAGGTTGGACGTTGCGTGGTGGTTCTTAGAACATTGGTCTACTTAACCATGTCTAGGGTGTCCTCATCTGTGAGGTTCCACACTCTCAGATCCTCCTTAACAAGCTCTTTCCATCAGTGTCTTCCTTTTCTTTGACATCCATCTACATGGAGGCTGGTGACTGTGTTTATCCATGAGCCGCTCCGCTGTACATGGCCGTACCATCGCAGACGCCTACGTCTAAGGGTGGATTCCAGATCTTCAATCTTAAGCCTCTCACGCAGGATACCGGAGCTGACTCTGTCCTCTGGCTTCAAACCACACATCCATCTCAGCATCACACGCTAATTCCTCCCTAGACGCAGCATGTCATTCTTCCTCAAAGGCCAACATTTACTGGCATACAACATGGCACTCCTGACACAACTATTGTAGACCTTACCACGGGTGTGTAGTGACAGGCTCTTGCAAAACAGGACAGGTAGTAACTCTCTGAATTTTCCCCAAGAGAGTTACTACCTGTCCTGTCTTGCAAAGAAAAGAAAATAGTTCAGATTTTGCTCACCAGATGGAGACCTGCGTACGGACGCGTGTGGAGACGGATCGCTCACTCCGA
This sequence comes from Priapulus caudatus, assembly GCF_000485595.1. Lineage (NCBI taxonomy): Eukaryota > Metazoa > Priapulida > Priapulimorpha > Priapulimorphida > Priapulidae > Priapulus > Priapulus caudatus. The sequence goes on from NW_014577398.1 coordinate 41,468, forward strand.
ACATGTTCTCTGCGCGAATGCGGAACATGTAGTCGAACTCCGGTTTGAGAATGTCCACATTGAGCCACGGGTCAGTGAGTGCCTGCTTCAGTAGCCTCCAGTTACGAGCTGTGTGCGTACAGACATGGACGTTAATACCTCTCTCTAGTATCTTCTCTATTCAGGTTTCGACGCGACGGAAAGAGAACTTCGAACAGGAGGAGAGGTGGAAGAGAGACGCAGAGAAATATAATGTGGAAACCTTTGGGAGTAGAATGCTTGCGGCAGATGTTACGATGTGGAAGTAGCCTAACGAGAAGAGTGAGTGATGAGTGAGAAAGATGGTTGGAGTTCACTACACACTGGAATTTTTGCCTTTTAGAAATTAGATTAACGGATTTCTCATAAACAAGGCAGCGCGTTGGCACGTGTACATCATTCACTAAGAAACGTCCAGAGCAACACGAACGTTCTTCTATATTTTCACATCCTTATTATACCATGTGCTTCTGTATCCAAAAAGTAAATTATTGCAATTAAAATTTAATTATCAAAATTATTAACATGCTACCAATTAACCTTGGGTTACTGAAAAAAACCTAAAAACGTCATAATTTATTAACAGGTTTTATTCAACCTGCTCCGCTTACGGCTGCATAGAGTAGCCCCCTAATCATCTGAAATGACATCTCCATCCTAGCTATATAACCGTAATATATATATATATATATATATGTATATATACACACACATTAATTATGATATGGATTCTACGGCTGCCGCCACCATCCCCTTTGTGTACGTATCTGGTAAACTTAAGACGTATTCACATGCACACTTTACTTACAACTACACACAGTTTAAACAGTATATGCATGCACGTTATTATAGAAGCCATGGTTTTCATTTCTATGGCCAAATACTTACCATTAGCATCCCTGTATTCAACAGTATATGTGAGGTTCTCCCCAGCTCTGTAGGGTAGAGCCCTCCACGACAGATAGCAAGACGTGTCACGTATATTGGAGACCTCCGGCTTGTTCGGTGTCGCCGGTGGCTCTGCATATGATTAACAGAATTACCTACTCGTGCTAAACCATGATGAAACTATCGCGCAAACCATACATAAAAACACATTTGCCTTCTACTTTTAGGATGAATGTCGTTGGAGTATGTAAATGAATCTAATCCAGCACTAACCTTCGATGAATTTCACCCTCCTGTGTCGCCCATAGTCATCATCATCACCAGTTGCCCTCCTGATTTTGACCTCACCGTCCACCACTAAGGGGAAAGGAGATCGAATAAACATATAAGTACATATAATGTCCAAATTTATACCGGTAGTAATGCACATTCGTGCTGTATTACAACCAGAAGAAACATGAAGGGAAAATAAAAACCTGCACGTGATAGAATGACTGCATGATTATTAGATTAATTTGCCATCAAATAAATAAAATAAAGCGCTTAAAATTACAATTATTATTACTGCTATTACTATTATTATTATTATTATTATTATTATTATTATTATTATATTGTTATTATTATTATTATTACTACTGCAATTTTATACAAAAATAGTAAATTATCAGCCAATGTTAAATAAACAGCACACTAAACAGAAATTTGTAGTAAACCCACAGCAGTAAAATTAAATCGCAAATGAGCACCAAGAATGCCATCAATCAGTGGCCAAAGAAGCCGACCAAATTGCAAAGTTAAGTGAAAAATATTAGATACTTATATATGCATGTATATATGTGCTGTAAGTTAACACTTTTAAAACAATAACTGAGCCGTATATAATCAATGATATAGAGTGCATCTATTAGATACATGCAAACATTTCATGTCACTAATTAAATTATGGAGTACAATGCAATATACATCTAGTGTACTATATTTCGTCTAGTAACAAGCAACATGGGTTCAGGGAACTTCAGGTGATATATATAGACTATCATTACTATCTGGGTCTCTATTACTTTCTACCATTCACATATATAGAAAATTACAATGCATCTATTATCGAGCAGACTGATAATTTATGAAAAATATTTCATTTAGGATGAAGGTTATATTTATCATTAGAAATTTCTATTTAAACTTAACATTGTTATAGCATCTAACGATCACATCTATCATTAGAACTGCTCTGCTGCTTAATAGCAACAAGACCTATTAGAAAATTGCTGAAGTATCACCATCAACGTCATTAGAGAATCTGAATATCAGTTAGTATAGTTCATATTTTACAGCAAGTGAACTCAGGCGGGGGGCAAAGGACTTTAGGTGAGTCTATACAACGATAATAGATGTGCTACCAGCATACCCAAGTGACAAGGCTTACACAGCGTAATACTAGACAAATAAATCTAACCTAATGTATCTAAACATTTGATGCTAGTATAACGAAGCAGTAAACGATTACATGTAATACTAGATTTCGCATATATACAAAAAGTAATTTGTGCACCACGAACATATTAATTGTAACGATACATCCTGAATATTTGTACTACAAAAGCGGATGTGTCTCAGAAACTAGTGGTTGATAGTAATAACACTTCATGATTAAATAAATCACGAATGTTTATGGGGACATTGAAAAAGCAATGCATACGAGTAAACGTCCCCTGACGATGCAATGTGGGACGCAGCATACCGCACCAAGCTGCTACCAAGCTAGAGCAACGGTGCAACGAGCGGTTCGTAAGAGGATCATACAAGTTGCAAAGGAACTGATGTTATTGTTATCTCATACGGACGACGTAGCGTATACGTCCTACATCGGGGTTTTGCACATGCACGCTGTTTTGTTCAGCTTAAAATTGTAATTCAATCTCTACTGAACGTGATACCTCGGTGACCTCGTAGTAGTCGGCCATGTTGGTCCACGACTGTTGATCAAAGCAGGCAACAAAACATGTAAAAGCAAGATTTCAACAGTACGGATACGTTTGAAATCGAAGAGAAAGTTGAAATAAATGATATTAGATATAAAAGAAACCCTTTCAGGCAAAGCGATTTGATTTCAGAGTTCTGAGCAACTCTGAAGTATAACCTACTATAGCAAATCAAATAAATATCCCAAAATACCAATACACCAAATAAACATTCTAGATGAAATTGTGTGAGAATAGGCACAATGCAAACACAGGGACCTCCATATATCTGTAACTCAGTTCAGTTACAGCAGTGTAAAGAAATTAGACATACATAGAATCAAGAGCTAATAATACATGTCGCTAATATAATGTACTATTATAGCTCTTGATAGAATGTATCTATGCCGTGTGTACTGCATGTTCAAAGAACGAGTACAAATAGAGAGACAGAAATGTCTCTATGATAACAAATCCCACACACCATAAAGAACCAATGTTTATAAAATAGCACGAGGAATCCACATGTTATTGTTATCACACACAAAAACAAAAAAACTTTATGCAATCAATTGCATTCCATTGTTAGAATCATGATGCAAGTTTGGTAAGTCTAAAAATACCCCTATTTCATCAAATATGGGTTCCATTATACATGGTTGGCTGTCAGAAGTATAAGTACATGCAATGAAAATAATGCATTTGAAATAATTAAAATGTGCGTTTAATTTTTTAATTTAACTTTGAAATCATTTGTCACAATTTTATATAATTTGAGTATGAATCTTGTGCTTAGAATTTAAACAAATGCTTGTAATGATGGACAGCTAAAACGTATTATCATGCAGGAGTAGATAATAGGGAATCCCTATTATCTACTCCTGGTATTATTTTACTCGTACAAGACAATGATCGCCGATCTATTATGCAAATAACATATTTCTATTACGAGGAAAACAATCAGTTTTATCCACATTTCGAAACTTTAGTTACTGAGGGCCAAAATGTTAAAACGATGCTGCAAATAGTGCATTTCATGAAAAAACAAAAAAAAAAAAAAAACGATAAGCCAGTGCTGAAAAAATGTCTGACTTGGTTCGTTCACCATGTCTCGAATGACAAGGTGAACTATTCATGCACCCACTGACTATAACCTTTCACGTGTGAAATTAGGATGTATTTTTACGCTAATACCATGAATCCTAAAAATTAACACTTCTAATAGGCGAGTTCTTTCACGAGAGATCGCAAACTACGAATATTTCACGAATTCAAAAAAAATAAGAATATGAACCGGAACTCCTGTGAAAAAATTGAGATGAAATGACAACAATGAATTTCCGAAATGATTAAACACTTGGAGATATCCGTTGGTTTGGTGTGGCTACAGCTCAAAACCTAATACAATATGGTCGTATAGAAAAAACTAGTTCTAAAGATAAAGACATGCCTGAAAGCCTCTTGAAAAACTACAGACACCGCACGGTAAACGCATTTAGCATGTCTGACAAATTTATAACCAGAATCTTCCAATCCACGGACATAACAGAAGAAAACGCTTATTTAAACACCATATGTGTTGCTACGAACACAATTGTGTTTATCAACCTGATGACAGAATCATTGACTCCACGCATAGCAAAAATATCACTGTTCTTCTAATTACATCCATGCAATATAAAAAAATACACGAATTTGTTTCACTTTGTGACCCCCCTTGTATTGACTTTTGTGAATCCCAGTTTGCATAGACCTGTAACACACCACCACTACCACGACCACGACGACGACCACCACCACCACGACCACGACGACGACCACCACCACCACCACGACGACCACACTACTACCACGACCACCACCACCACCACCACCACCACTACCACGACCACCACCACCACCACTCAGCACGACAAATTAATAAACACTTCTCAAATGTAATGCACTGCACTCTCTCTCTCTTCACTATATACTTACCATCCACTACGATGTCAGCTACACACGCTGCCTTGCCAGCTGGGTTGCTCACTTCACACATGTACTGGCCCCTGTCAGCAGGTGTCGCATTGTGAATGAGGAGGGAGAACTGGCCAGTATCGTCGTGAAGCATCTCAAAGTGGCCATCTGGATAGATTTCAGCTCCGTTCTTGAACCTGGAAGAAGTACGGCGAATGCAACGCAAACTCCGCACGCAAATTCCACACGCAACACCGACTGGTGACTCTATCTGAAACTCTCTAAAAACTATCGCTTTTATGTACGTTTCCCTTTTTTCAGAAAGCACCTTTTTAATAGTGATTTTGTTATGAAACAGCCATATAAACAATCACAGATTGGAAATGATAAGAAGAAAACACACATTATATACACAGATATACACACGTATAGACACAGTAAATACAAGAATGCGCGTGTGTATTTACGTGCGTACGTGCGTGCGTGCGTACGTACGTACGTACGTGCGTGCGTGCGTACGTACGTACGTGCGTGTTTATAAATGTGCATGGGGGATGAAGCCCTACCATTGTATTTTCAGTTCATCCAGGTTGAAGTCTGGGTGAACACGCACATCCAGCATGCCCTCAGCTCCCTCCATCACCTCACTGTCCTTCAGCTTCCGTGCGAACTGTGGAACGGCGCTGCAATGCAAGGAAGCCATACATCAACGACCATCAACTACAGAAGTTTCCCATGATCATTCCAAGAAATTTAACAAGTAATAATATAAAACATATATACAACACATATATATACATATATATTTTAACACGTATAACAACATCGATATAATATAAGACATGTTGTAATCATATCGTCATATATCAATCAATCTTTACCTTTTTCCTTTCTCTCCTGAACCCTCGTGAACAATAAGTTCAGCAGAACAGAAGTCACTGCCCTCGCTGTTCTTGGCCTTGCAGACAACTTCTCCCGATTGGTTCATAGATGCATTTGGAATGCTCTGTAGATTTGATAAAAAACTAATTTAACACCTCCACGTATTAAAACATTATATTATTGAATTTCATTTTCAGAACACAAAATATGGCATGATGACTTAAGTTACGACGCTGCTGGGTAAACTCTTTCAGGCGAACAGAAGAACAAAAAACACGTATA
>NW_014577398.1:47482-80368 GCF_000485595.1 Priapulus caudatus
CGGTCCGGCATATTAGATAGTACCCAGGGTATGTTCCGGCAGTACCCTGGAGGACATAGACCCTCTCAGCCTTAGCTTGGCTTCTTCATCTCGTGTTACAGTGCTGTTTGTAGGCCAACAGAAAACTGTAACGCAGCCCTATTCTTCACGTAATTCAATTCGTCTGCATCACACTCTGCTATGTTGATCTATGCTATGCTATGCTATGCTATGCTATGCTATGCATTGTTACCTCCGCCAGTGAGGTTATGTTTTCGCCCTGGTAGTTTGTTTGTTGGTTGGTTTGTTTGTCTGTCAACAGGATACCTCAAAAAGTTACGGACGGATTTTGATGAATTTGTTTGCATGGGTTGGTCTTGGGCCAAGAACCAATCGATTAGATTTTGGTGGTGATCCGGATCCAGATATGGATCCAGTTTTTTTTGTAGGGAAGACTTCGGACGCATTCAAAATTCATAAAAAAACCACCAAAAATCTGATTTTCCTTCAATTCCCCCAATTTCTGAAAATTTCATCAAACTCTATATTGGGTGTACCAGCAAGATGGGGGGGGGGGACTGTTATGATGTGGCGGAGGTTTGCTATCTCCGATTGCTCTTGTTTTTATTATGTTATGTTGTAATAATATACCATTGCTAGGCTATGGTATGCTATGCTTACAGGGACTGCAGTATATGTAATGACCCTGTGACATAGAGGTCAAGTAGAGAAACAAATAGTGTGAGTGCTCTAAGCTTCCGATCATTTACATTATTTAGTTTTTACAATTATAGTTCAATGTTACAGCTAATATTGCAATTGTATGAAGGATTGACATTCTCAGTCTGAAATTTGTAAAATAATTTAGTGTGGTGCTATTTCTCAACATAATATACAACAACCACTTGGAACAGTAAAGACCATTCTACAAGTTGACGAGAATTGTGAATGTGACGATTGTGTTCAATATCTATAGGTTCATGATGTCCCATAGCTCCAGCTAGAAATGGAACCATATTAATAATTAACGATGTGAAATATTATATTTTAAATTGTGATATATTTATATTTCTATGTGAACTGTATATATATATAATGAAAAATACTACTGTGTACCATTTGGAACCTGAAGCCCTTCTGGAAGAATCGGAACTGTGGATCTGTCGTATCGACCTTCTTGTTGTTGAAGTACCAGATCACATCTGGCCGGGGAACACCTACGATCTTGCAGCTGAATGTTGCTTCATATCCTGCATCATGAGTAAGCACAAATAGTGATGACATGAGTAGGATATGAGTCAGAGTAAGCACAAATAGTGATGACATGAGTAGGATATGAGTCAGAGTAAGCACAAATAGTGATGACATGAGTAGGATATGAGTCAGAGTAAGGACAAATAGTGATGACATGAGTAGGATATGAGTCAGAGTAAGGACAAATAGTGAATGTGCTAAAATGGCAATGCCACCTTTTCATGAGAAGTACATTTGTAATTTTCCACATGACATATTGTATTACATAACAAATTAGACATACATTACATAGATACATACATATACATACAGAGATTACATATATCATAAAGCTCTTATAGTCAATTAGTCTATGAGATTGTTTTAAAAACTTGCTTCTGCACAATTTGAATTATTGTGCGCCCCAAGATTGCTTCTTAAATAAGCTACGTGTAAGTCACTACATTTTGTTCATATTGAATAAAATGGAAACATTTAAGTTATAATGTAGCAATCTAACAATAGAAAGTAAGCAAACTATAGCTGTAATTTTAGCTTTTGTCAAAAAAATTCTAGCATTGATTATGGGTGACAAAGTTACTCGAATAAGACTAAAACACACTTCAACGTTCTATTCGAAACAGCACTGATGACCATCCTGAAATAAATAGCTTGAAATAAAGATAATTTTAGCTTTTGTCAAATCAATTCTAGCACTGATTACGATGACATAGTAACTTAAAGTAAGAGAATATTTTGAAATAACGATATCGGTGCTCGCTTTACCTTCATAGATCTCAAGGTCGTGGAAGCGCTCACTGAAGGAGGGTGCCATCTTTGGTGGTCTCCTCACGTCGTCCTCTTCTTCCACGAGCAGCATGGCACTCGTGGTGGCCTGACCCAGCTCATTCGTTATCTGGCATGTGTACGTGCCACTGTCCTCGGGGAATGCCTCTCTGTTGCATAAAACGGAAGAGACGAGATTAAATAAGATTAAATTAAAGTAATAAATGAAGTTTAATTATAAGATTATAATTAAATACAGATTAATCACGACATGCATCCTTTCTAACTAGCAGGATGAGAGCTTTTCATCACACACCCCTACGAATACGTGGTAGCTAGATGCACAGCACAGTAACGGATATACATGACCAGAACTTCAGAATGTGTAGCAATCGACTGCTTTCTCAAACTATACCACATCTGCACATGTTAATACTGGAGAAAACAGAATTAGGTAGTCACATAACAACTTGTATGACGAGTGGGCGCAAACTCAAAACACACTCCTCTCCAACACAGTTCACGAATGCCACAATCATACTCCCTAATCCTTCACGTCCACCAAGCGACTATACTGAGCGATACACGCCAACGACAAGTAACACGTTTGCAAGCTAATTTTAATTCGCTAACAAACCTCATTTCCTGTGAATTCCTACAAAACCTGCACACAGCCAGTAGATAACAGCGATGGACTTGTTAGGGAGAAACAGGCGGGAATATGCCTACATAGGATCAACAGATGCAGAAAACTCCACAAACTGAGGAACCTAGCAGTGCATGCCCGCTGCACATGTGAGAGCTAGTGGGACACTACTGACGGCAATGCAGCCTTTGATCTTGGGCTGGCTCTCAGAAGGGCATCTGCTTTATGTAGACTTGCACTACACTTCATTACTATATATATAAAGTGGCAGGAACGCAAACTTGTTGTATGCAGCACGATGAAATGATAGGAACCATCTACAGGGAGCTAGGAAATTGCCTGGAGGATCATGAAAATCACATAACGAAAATAAACACATCACAGCATCAAAATACAACATAGCTCTTTGTTCATGGAGCTATTAACTAAGAAAGCATAAGATTTAAAAAAAGTATAATTATCACATTTATAGCACGCAAATACAAAGCTTACTCATACTACTAACTTACTGTGACAGTAAAACTGTGCATTTTACTTACAATCTCAAGTTAAAAGGAAAAAAGAGGAATTAATCATGAAAAACATGATGATTCTAACGGCTAGTTCTGTGCAGTGACATAGGCAGACTTCATTAATTAGAATAGGTTCAATCAATTTCTATTGTCTAGAGAAATTAATAAAATGCATAGTGATCTTTGATAATAAAGGCAACTATAGTGCCAGAAAAACCATCATGAAATTAAATTATTATTAAACAAGTATAGGACTTATATATTCGTTTCTAGAGCATCAATTTTTTGACATGGCCCACGTAATTACTCTGCCCAAACAAGCAACCAAAACTAACCACAAAGATTAAACAAGCAAAAATGGGGTTACACTTCCCCTGACTATTGGTGAACCACACGTACGTCTGCCAGCTAGCGTGAGACATTTTCCAAATTCACAAGTCGGACAAAAAGTGTGACCATGGACTAGAGAAGAAGTGTCACCATGGACTAGAGAAGAAGTTCAGAAGAATAAGCCAGAAGACATGTAATTTTTAACATTGCCGCTATCACAATGCATAACCCTAGTATAACACATGGCTATTACTAGACGAAAACATTGTTATATAAGATCCGACTTTTTAATCAATGACAATTACGTAGGCATTGAAAACTGTCCAAACACTATGTGAAACATTACCTAATGACGAATGTGCATCTGCTGCCAACAACTTTAACGTTGAGGTCTTTATAACTTATGGTTATATACGATCAGACTCTTTAGTTAATGGCAATTACATTAGCATTACAAACCGTTCAAACACTATGAGAAACATTACCTAATGATGAATGTGCATCTGTTGCCAACAACTTTGATGCTGAGGTCTTTAGTTGGCGTGAGGTAGCGGCCATTTCTGAACCACTGCAGGTCTGGATCGGGGTTACCTCTGTAGGAGCACGTGAATGTCACCTGTAAGCAGAATTTGATCTTAGCAACCTGACATTAACTGACATATCCACACGAGCAAGATTACCCTGCCCACCTGGGACACTGCTGCTAGGTCAATCAATCTCACTTGGTTTACATGTTGTAGGTCGTTTATATGTTGTATATTGTTGTGGCCACTAGGTCGGTCAAGCTCACCTAGTTAATATGTGGTTTTACACATGTTCCTGCCAAAATGTCAAATCTGTGGCACTTATATTTGTTAAGCATTGTTTTTAGCACGTTTTGTCACGACACCGATTGGCTAGAACTGCCATTCAATCATAGCAGGTCAACTATATGCCTTTCATTTTAAAATGTTCACTTTTTTTCTTCTTTTTTTTTTAAAGATGTGTATATGTGTTTTTTTCGACTCACAGGTCACATCTATCGTAAACATGTCACACCAATTAGCACATGTCAGTGTTCAAAGATAACATGGTAAGTTGCAGTTTATTACAACATGAGTACCTCGTCTCCCTCTACAACAGTCTCATCCTCAATCTCCTCCAGAAACTCAGGTGGATACTCAGGTTCATCTCTGCGCCTCACTCTGCCCGCAGCTGCATAAATAATTAACAGCACGTGTTAATTAGTTAAAGTTAAGTGTTATTAAGTGTAGTTAGTCTTAGTTAGTTAAAATTAAGTGTTATTAAGAGTAGTTAGTGTTAGTTAGTTGAAGTATGAGATAGGATAATAAACTGCAAGACCTAGCCAGTTTCTACCAGTTCGTTTAGTCGAGCAATTAACATAGGTAACCTACATGGGCATACTATGAATTATGACGGCTGGATGATCACCTTTTATTTTGTCTATATGAAATATCATATAAATATGTATAGAAAAGTAAATAAAACGTTTACCTCACATCAAAATAACATAGGTTACACTATTAAGCCATATGAATAATGCTGTCAAATGATATGTACGATGCAAGAAAATGAAATTACTCATACGTAACTAATCAAGAACATAAATAGGACTCTAATAATAGTAATCACCAGCAATACTCAATAACCTAAAGAGGTTGCTTATGAGAATTTATAAACTGTCTGCCGATAATTAAATTTATCGCCACACAAATGATTGTTGAAGCAAAGTTAGCATTGAACTTTTGACTACATCTATATTTTAATTTACATTTTGTTATAGTCTCTGCCTGTCAGATATACAGCTATTGTAGTATAAACCCTGGAATCAGATGCCAACACATATTTGAAGCAATCTGTAGTTTCTGGCCATCAAATTAATAGTTTGCTAGGGGGGTCCGGCATGCCCCCCGGAAATTTTTTTGATTCTGAGATGCAATTTCCTGCATTCTGAGGGTCAAAAATGGCAATAAAAAGACAATAATTAAATTTTTTTCTTTCTATCACAGTGAAATTCGTAGTTTGATACAAAATGGTCCTAGTAGTGCAAAAGGAATAGAAATTCGTATAAAATACGGATAAATCGTAGTGGTTGGCATCTCTGCAGGAATGTACATCGCAAATACACCGTGTTCTCCCTTCAAACCACCACATTATGTGATATTAAATAGACCACATTTAACTAATTTCGACATTTATAACTGCTTTAAATTGCTTACGATTTACAATGAGATCTGCATGGCACGTGATTTCTCCAGCCTCGTTGACAGCTTTGCAAGCATAGTTATCTGCATCCCTCATCGAACACTGATTCACAGTCAATGTACACATGTCACCATCATCTGTTACAGTGTACTTCCTGTTGTCTGGCACTATCATAGTCTCATTGACAAACCTAGAGTGACACAATATGACTGTATTAACATTATTATTACACCGTTAATTACGCTCATAGGGTCTATGTCCCCCGGGGTACTGCCGGAACGTACCCTGAGTACAGTCCGGTATACCGGAACAGACCCTGGTAACTATTTGATATGGTTAGGGTTAGGATTAGGGTTAGGGAGTAGGCGTAGGTGACTCCCTAGACTCGTTAGTGGAGTAGGCGTTGAGTCGCCAAGGTACGGTCCGGCATATTAGATAGTACCAGGGTACGTTCCGGCAGTACCCTGGGGGACATAGACCCTCTCAGCGTCAATTACGGTTAACTACATCACTATAGTAACCCTTATGGTAATGATTCAATGAGTATGAACTAGGATAGAAAGATACAGACAGCGTACTACACTGATAGCAAATCTGAGGTCTGCACAAAAAATATATCAAACCTTTTTAAAAAAAAATTTTTTTTTAAGCATAGCTTGAAAAATAACATGATTACACATTACCTATAAGTTTAACATACGTATTTTTTTGGGTTTTGCATAGGCTTTAAAAGGAGTGTTTCTGTGCGCCATTTATTAAAGTAGTACATCACACCGTCACTTACCATGAGACCTCTGGCTGAGGACGTCCGCTTATCTTGACGGTGAAGGATGCAGACTCATTCTCGCACACCTCACAATCCTTCATGAGTTTCCTGAATCGCGGAGCATTCGTATCTTCCTCGTCTTCACCTAGTATAGGCAGATAGTTTGGCGCATGGAAAGCTTATAATGAGGATGTTAGAGTTACCGTAAACAAATACAGTAACAAGTGGTACTGTCTGCTGTCTATTTATTAAAATTGTCTAGTAAGTCGGCCAATTTTCTGCACATCAAGAGTGAATGAAAACAAATGTTTTTAGTCACTCCCGTTGCACAGAGTGATCTTAAAATAATTCTAGTGGAGTACTAGATTAGGAGGATACTAGGATACTAAAGCAATGATACTCAATTACTGAAGGAGCATTTGCGCACGTAGTTTTCCTTGATTATAATTCACTCTCGTGAATATAATGCACGGAAATTGACACCACGAATTAAGTCACCCCATCGAGAGCATATCAGAACACAAAATATCATCGTGTCAAGAATTGCAGCTCATGCGTACCATCAACAGTGAGCATCGCATCGCACGCGACGCTGCCGCCGACGTTGGAAGCCCTCACGCTGTAGAGACCCACATCCTCGGGGAACACTTCCTTGATGATGAGGGAGTTGCTCTCGCCGTCGACGATGTAGCGATAGTCGTCCGCGTCCTGAATCGGCTGTCCGTTCCGCAGCCACACCACCTCGGGCCGCGGGACACCGCTGACCACACAGGTCAGCTTGACCGCACCGCCCTCTGGTGATCGACATACAACTCATTATGAAGAATACGTCGTTTATGTGACGATCTATAGATGGCGACGATAATCGTGAATGTAAATATCTGATCGACATCAACATGTAATTTATTGCAAAGAATAGTTCGTTTATGTGATGATCTATAGATAGCGATGGAAATCGTGAATATGAACATCCTAGATTTCTATAAGACAGTAGGTCTCAATTATGGTACAGACAGCAATAAAAAAAGAGCTTTAAAATTGGTTTAGATACATGATGATTCTCTTGGGTATGCATTTGTCTGAATCCCATAGAATTAGTTGAAGTTATGGTCTCGTACTGTAGATGCAGGGAGTTCGTAAAAATTTTCCTCTTCAATGAATTTTAACTTCTGGTTATTTATTATGAATGTGAACACTTTACATTGAAACAGTTTAATTAAGCACACGTAGAGTGAAATATTTTACAAATGAAGATAATATTCCGTATAGCAAATAGTAAAAGACCACAAATGAAAAGCATGCAGATACAATAAAAATACCTGAGCAATTGATATCAGAGAGTTTCTTTTTGAAGACTGGTTTTATAAAAGCAACATCACCACGTCCACTCTCAAGCTCCTCCTCCTCTTCCTCCTCCTCATGTATTGGTGATTCTATCAATTACACAATAGACAAATCAGGAAATTTTCAGTTTATTAGTAACTCGAACAATGTGGGCAAAGACAAAATGCCCCAGCTACAACATATGCATGAGTAACTGATAGAATTTCTATATGAAAGGGTACTAGATTTTAATCCATGAATCTATAATTATAATATTAGTTGTGTTATAAATGTTAATATTATGCTAATTTATTATATAAATTAAAGAATTAAAAATAAAAGGCTACAATGGTTCTGATTAAATGGTTAGATTATTTTAAAAGAATTATATATCTAATAAATAATTTTTTTAACCAAAATGATTACTTCAAACAAAAATTTAGAAAATTTTAAACTGAATTATGTGCTATATAAGAGCAAACAGGTGAGTACATAAAGCATGCAACAATGGAGACAATACAATAACTAATTCCATAGCAAAAAACATACCTATAACTATCAAATAAAACATCAAGACACTGTACACATAGTGCATTACAAAACATATACGCAAAGAGTGACCACTTACCAAACATCTATATCTGTTTGGCTACATATAGTGCACAAGTACACAAAGTACTGAGTTAGCTTATTCCATGGGGTACAAAATGTCAATACTGACTAAATACCAACAAATTCCTAAACATATATATCACAATGTTCTAACAGGCAAACAGTCACGCTATATTTTCAGGCCACGATGCCATGTCGATATACAAATTTTAACAGAGATATACTAGAGTAGGGCTCTAACGCAAATATGAAAACACGTGTAAGTACTAGCTATACTGTATACATAAAGACATATAGCTATAGCTGAAAATTCACGGTTAAATATAGAAAATGACGAATGCATGTAGCGATACTGCTTCACAGCTACATAAACACATAATACATATCTTCTATATTAGGAGTACATAATAAAGAACACAATTCTTGTCTCTTTGTCGTATACTCCTGTTTATATTATATAGTATGTAGTATGGTACATATAGTTCACACACGCATGCACGCACACACGCACGCACGCACGCACGCACGCACAAACACACGCACGCACGCACGCAGTCATGGACGCACGCTCGCACGCACTCACGCACGCACGCACGCACGCACGCACACACACACACACACACAAATATAATGCCTTTAAATCCACACATGTATGTTGATGAACTCACTATCAGAGAAAACACATTTATTAATAGCAATTATTTTAACGGGGTGCAAAATCATCACCAAACTTCGCTCGCTGTGGCTTGCATTTGCGACAGGTACACAATCACATATAAACTCAAGTGCACCGATTCCTATACCTCTGCTATAATCATCATCATCAACCTCTACAAAGTCGTCGAGCTCAATTGTCATGGTGTTCTGGCGTTTCAGTAATTTTTTTGGCTTTGCTATCAAACCAAAGTAAGTAGAATGAAATCTTTGTTACAGAAAATTCAAGCGAGCAAAACAAAATTAAAAATAAGTCCTAGAAGTAAACATAACCAAAGGTCATACGAAAAATAAAGACATTAAACTAGTTATATTAAATAACAAAAAAAACGTGAATATAACCGTTAATGTTAAAGTGGTTTAATTCTAACTACAAACTATTAGTATAACCTGAAAAATGTTACGAATTTCAACTTGTTGCACTCATGTTTACAATGTTAAATTAAAAATGACAAATTTATTTTTACTAAATGAAGATGGCATTTCGTACGAAGCATAGGTAACCGGTAGTAACACCTACCTGACACGGTGACATGGCAAGATGTCTTCGCAGTTCCAAGCTCATTAGTGCCACTGCATGAATATTTTCCGGCCTCGCTATCATAGACCTTATCCATCATGAGCTGCGCTATGCTATCCCTGTACTTCAACTTGAAGCGGCGCCCATCAAACAGTTCTCTACCATCCTTGTACCTGTGGGCAGGGAAGTACAAGCAGTGATCGAGAGATATAATATATATATACATATTATGTAGGAAGTCTTACCAGAAGATAAATGCATGTGAACTATAGTTGTACGATTTTCCATAACTAAAAATAACAAGGTAGAGGTACAATTTGGTGCTTCGAATGATTACCCTACAAGACTTTTCTTCAACAATAACAACATCATAGTGTCTAATTTTTGTATTACTGGATTCAATAATGCGCGTGACAGATTTAATAAACTAGATACGTCAGCGGAAAGTACACACGGACACAGGCACCAACATCACTTACCACTTGATCTCTGGAGTTGGTTCACCGTTGATCTTGCATTTGAGTAAGAGTTTCTGGCCAACAGCAATATTGACATCTGACAGCTCCTGGATAACTTGTGGTCCATCTCCACCTGGCCACGGTAGAAGCAACATTAAACACACTCACTGGTTCACTGCGATGGGACACCCTGCAACTATAGTACCCTACTGACTATAGTACTGTACTTACTACTGTACTACTAGTACACTTACTAGTACCCTGACTGTACTAGACCGCTGACTTTACTAGTAAACTAGAACAGATTTTGGATTAGGTTTCTTCAACGAAAGCAATATATTTGATCAACCTTTTCTATTGGTAAATTGCTTCGTGTAAATGATAACTTCGTCCTGCTAGCTAACCTAGTTTTTACATGGTAACAGGGTAACACTGAATTCATCAATATCTTGGATATTGCCTTGGTTTAAACAATGACTACCATTTCAAAAAAACAATACTCATATAAATGTGTATTTACATAGGACACTCTTTGTTGGCTGGGATGGTTTTCCGGCTCCAATTTCGTTTTCTGCCACTACCCTGAACACGAACTCTCCACCAGTTTCCAGATTCGGCACCTTGCAGAATGTGTCAGCGATCGGACCCGTTTTTGCTTTTGTCCATGTCCTGCTCATCACTGGCCGCTGTTGGTAAAATGTACAACATTATCTATAGGTAAAGCTCATATTATATTAATGTACATCATGTATAACATAATGAATATACGTAAAGCTCATACTATACTGCACGTCATAAAGGTTGCAAATAATCGTCGTTTTGGCATAATTTGTAATAAGGAGGATGCAATGTATGACGAGTGAGCTAACTAGGTCTTTACCTTATATATATATTATAGGTTATTATGGTGATGTTTAGCTTAGACAGTACTCACCATTTCTATGATGTAGTTGGTAATGGGTTTACCACCATCACGTCTAGGCTTAGTCCATTCTAGCTCTACACAGTCACCATGAACAGATATGATATCTGGGGAACCGGGAATTCCTGGTGGATCTGTCAATAAAAAATCACAATATCAAACATAAACACATCTGTAGTCTAACAGCAATGATGGTAAACACTTTTATATGTAGATATAACAGTTATTCCCTTCACTCGGGTCACGGTTAAGAACTAGACTGGTTAGATTGGCCAACGCTGACTGAATCACATTGATCCTGATATTTAAGCGGAATTTTCACAGGCAAAATAGGTTAGGAACCACTTGAATATTTGCTGTAGTCAGACTGAATATGAACAGAGTGTGTACCGTATGGACTCTTGGCTGTGATGATATCAGACGGTGGACCTGGTTCACCAAGACCTGCTTTGTTGACGGCAACAATACGAAACTCGTAATCTGCACCTTCGTTAAGTCCTTTCACCTGCAATTAAGGACATGTGAACATTGAAATATGCTACTATGCACAGCAGATTGTGTAAGTTCTGTTCAGTTCAGTCTGTCCAAGTTACCAAGCATAATATATTACAATCATAACTGATCTTAGTCTAATTTGCGCAATTTACTTATTACCAATTCCATTATTCCGAATTCATATCATTTGGTTATCACAATAAGATAATAATAATAAATAATAACAATAACTCATAGTGCTGAAGAAATATTCATGTTTTTACCTGCACATTCACTAGTTATTGCAAGTAACAGTTTGAGAATATTTATAATATTCGTTATAACATTAATATAATCGTTAAATTTTATTCACAATATCATAATATTTTCGGAAATATGATTAATAAAATCGCCAAGAAAAAATCATGACGAAAAAAAAATTCAAATCCACACGCAGGTGCCCGGCCGGCTGCTTACCGAGTAATTCGGTTCGGTGACAGGGTTTTTGTTCACCTTCACCCAACGCGTGCTGGTGACGAGCTTTCCCTCCACGATGTACTCGGTGACCGGCGCGCCGCCGTCATCCGACGGTGGATCCCACTCCAATTCACAAGCTGTTGGCCTCACGTCGTACACCTCTGGCATGCTTGGCTGGCCAGGTTCAACTGTGGCGGAGAAAATAACGTCCGGGTATCGTACAGTAAGACACTGCTAAGTTAAGTTAGTAACAACACAGTTTGTCAACTTACATGCACTGACCTTATGATATGTGCAACTTTTCTCACTGCAAAGTAGTGACCTCACTGAAATTTTCTTACAACGTCTGAGAAAACTGTCAATATATGATTCTAATGACGAATTCCACGCACTGAAGTCTATATTTGAAGCATGATGCCTAGGTTAGCACTAAGCGGCGTGGTTCCACATGACTAGCTTACAGGACTTCTGACGAAGAAAGCCGCGTATGCCATGTTAGCACTCAATCACTAATTTCAACTTCTGTTAATGACAGCAGGAAGTTATTGAAATTCACTAAATTTTGAAATTCATAACTCATTATTGAAGTTATTGAACTTCTGCTAGTCTCTTCTGACCTTTGCTTTAATTTTTGCTCTCATATTTTATGATAATATTTTATTTGTCCTCTCGCAAGATGGACACACAGCGCCATGTCTCCATCTATTATTTAAGCTACGTACTGAAGTCGTTCGCTGCCTCGACGGGCCGGTGCATCTCGCATGGTTCGCTGAGACCCATCTTGTTCTCGGCGAACACGCGGTAGAGGTAGAGGAAGCCCTCGATGAGGTTGGGGATCTCCGCCGAGTACTGCTCCGGCGGCACAACGGCGACTCGTCGCCACGTCCTGCGGCTGTTGTCCTTGTCCTCGACGATGTAGCCTGATTATATAAGAAGGCGATATATAAGATTATATAAGATGATAAGATTATATAAGATTATTGAGAAGGAGATATATAAGATTATATAAGATTATTGAGAAGGCGAAACAGACACATTGTTAAATGTGGTGTGCCTTATGCCGTAATTTTAATAGTGTATGGTCACAAAAATTATGCGCTAGTTATATATTAATATATGTGCTAATTATATATAGTCTCCAAATTCCGAACGTCTTCAAAACAGAATGTCACCTTAAACTGGATGGCTTTTCAAGTCCTAACACCATCTGAGACATGTAAGATATGCCTGAAATATAGGCCCCCAAGCAATGGAACTTCACAGACAACTGAACGTAATGGACAGTCCCGAGGGTTACGGTCGGTATTGGGAGAGTTGATTCTATATTATATTGTTGATATTATATATTATACTGTTTTACCTGCTCATAATTATATATATATTACATGATTGTGAAGTTCTCACTTTGGAGATTAAACTCTGGTCGTTTAGTGGAGTACTGTCATTGCTTCAAAATTTTTGCTAAACATCACAAACGTGCCCTACCAGTGAGTTCAGTTCCACCATCATCCTCAGGTGGCTTCCAGTGCACAGTCATGCTTTCTGCCGAAACTTCCACCACCTTCAAGTCACGAGGTGGCAACGGAACATCTTAAACACAAAACAAAACACAAATTCACTTGCATGCTGTACACCTCATACGATCACAGCAAGTGAAAGACAAAAACACGACTCATCATATATAATCTCTAGTTTCGCAGCATCACTGCTCACCCATGACAAGCACTTCTATAGGAATGGCTTCTTCTCCAGCGAGATTCTTCAGATGTAGCCAGTAAGTTCCTTCGTCTTTTTTCTCCATCTTGTTTCGAATGATTGTTGCTACGTAACCAGCTCTCTCAGGATGAATATGATAGTGCTGTGACAATTTAAAATAATAGTACAGTTGCTTGATTATAATGCACAATTATTATTGTATGTAAAATTCTGTTAATTATTATTAACAAAAAACCAGCTCTCAAATTATAAAAGGCAACTCTAGAAAGTGGCTAACACTTGATCTCTGTCATGACACCCATTACAGCACATTCAGTGGTTATTAATATACAGTAAACTATATAACAAAAATATGAAAATGTGAAGTTCTTACCATCATTTGGTCAATTCAGCATGACAACCACTATGCTAGCAATAATACAATTTATCGGTGAATATAAAAACGATTTCATAAGCACTCGACCACTAAATGTAACACAAATCATATGCAATTAATCTGACTACAAGTAAATCTACTTTTATCAGTAGTTCACCTGATGGATGTTCGTCCTATGATCAGTGAACAGCTGGTGGTCTCGTCCTTTGGCAAGGTCCTTGAAGTTCCACGAAGCGGAAGGTTCCGGATCACCGAAGAAGGCAATGTCCAAGTGCAGAGTTCCTCCCTTCTCCACATACACTGGTTTCTTGTACTCGGCTCCCAGTGTATATTCTGGCTTTTCTATAAACAGAGAATTACGTGGAAATTTTTGCTTTAGCCAAAGAAGCTATGAGCTTCAAAAATAGCTATGTATGCATCTATTGAAGATACTGCTGTTAGAAACGACTGATGGATAGTGTCACATATGTATTCATGCTATACATAGTTAACATACAAATATGCTAATGTAAGTTTAATCACGATTAATTTATTTGAGATTTAAATTAGTTTAAGATCACAAAAAGGACTTAGATATAAACATGAGCTCACTCTAGCTTATTACTCAAGCTAACTGTCTAAGTAAGCAATATGTCTAACTAGTCTAATTCTTATTCAGAATTAGGGATGGGGTGCGGCCGACCAAACACGCGGTTTGACAAAAATAAGCCGAATAATGTCGAGCTGCTTGTTGCTGTCACGTACCAAATGGACATTTGCATAGTGTGGCCTCCTCAGTCTCTGCAGGGTAACCTAGACCATACTTGTTCTCAGCAAACACTCTGAAGTAGTATTCATTGCCCTCTGTCAGCTCTCTGACAGTAAACGTCGTCTCGTCCGTAGCTTCAACCTGAAACAGATGCATTTAGTTGATAAAAAATACACTCACACGAGTATGTACACTCACACTCACACTCATACTCACATGTACATGACATACTCACATGTACATGTACACTCACACTCACACGCAAGCAAGCATGTCCGTCCCACATCAACGATGGTGCCCCTCTCCCTAGCTACACAATTGAAAAACATGTAACCACGCACGCACGCACGCACGCGCGCGCGCGCGCGCGCACGCACGCACATATTTACACATTTACACTGCAGAAAGATTCACGCTGTTACTCATTGTACCTTTGTGTATCTAGTATGGTTTCAGAAAAAAAACTTAACAAGAGTGAATAGACCCATACTGACCGCCTCCCACTCTCCATCGGGATGGGTGCGCTTTTCGACGACGTACGACGTTATTGGGCTTCCTCCATTGTCTCTTGGTCTCTGCCACTTTAAGGTGACCGAGTCTTCCGTCACATCTGTGGGGTTCAGGTGTTCAGGCCTACCGGGTGCACCTACAGAACAAGTCACAAGTATTGTGTATTGTATGTTAAGTATTCAGGGAACATAATTATAATTATTGCCCAAGTTAAAGTGAAAAAAGGTTTTATATCTAGTGAGGAAGTAACCAAACAGTGACTTATATGCCCATGAAGATGCTGGTATGGTTCATTTTTATGATATTAACCTGTTAACGACGAGTTAACCTGTTATCCTAACACAAAACTATTAACCCTCCGTTTAAAACAAAATATTAATAACAAACTTTTACAGACAGCTTAAAACAGTTTACAGACTTACAGTAGTCCAGATTTACACACAGCTTAAAACAGTTTACAGACTTACAGTAGTGCAGATTTACAGACAGTTTAAAACAGTTTTAGTATTTAATTTTATACAGACTTTAGTATATTAGGAACCTCGAACAGTGGTGAATACGAGTACGAAAAAATTCTCATAAAATTGCCATCTCACCGAGAACAATGACATTGATCGACTTCTGGTCCCTGCCAAGGTCGTTCTTCAGTCGGATCTGGAAGACTCCCCCGTCGTCCTTCTGCACCCGAGGAATGCTCAAAACGGCAACGTTGTCGGGCGTAATCTCAGTTATCACGCCCTCATCCTCCGCCGTTACCATGTGCCCATTGATGATCCACGAGATTTCGGGAATCGGGAAGCCATCGAATGGCACCTCGATGACCAGGTCATCACCAGCCTCCACCGTGACCGTGTCGTTGTCGATGTACGCGGCAGGAGGCGCTAAAAGCCAAAACCATGATATTGTTGATATTTATTACGTAAAGATTTTTACGTAATTAAAAGATATTAAAAGATTTAAAAAGACATTAAAAAAAAAGATACGCAATTAGTGAAAAATGTTTACGTAAGCAATTTTATACGTAAAGATATTTATTGCATAAAGAACAACCATAATTATAACGTGAGAATTGACTTGATTGCAAGCATTAGCACATAAATAAATAGATGACAGATGGATAAGTACACATAGATTACCTACAGTATGAGAAACAGACAAAATTAAAAACAAAGGACACTATTATTAAACTATTATTATATCCAGCAGGAGGTACTAAAAGCCAAAACCATTATATCATTACAACGTGAGAATTGACTTGATTGCAAGCATTAGCACATAGATATCAGATGGATACGTACACATTGATATAAGCCTATAAGTTACACCTACAGTATAAAGAATAGACAAAATATAAAACAAAAGAAACGCTATTATTAGGCTCATAAATATTACGGTACGGAAAAGGAAGAACGAATCTACTGAATCTGTTATTACCTGGTGGTCTCTCAGCCCGCACTGGCTGCACGGTCTCGTTGGGTTCGCCCTTTCCCACCTCATTAACAGCCCTCACTTTGAAGAAATACTCTTCTCCCTCGATGAGATGCAACACAGTGAAGTTCATTGCTGTGCATTCACCAACGACTGTCCAGTCATCCTTGTCAATTCCAGAATACTCGACAATGTATCCTATTTGCATAAAAAAATGACGATGGTTAGTTGTATTTTGGCAGAAATAGTCGCATTAAATGAGAATGAGATTTTGCTGGGCTGAACTAACAAATTCCCAAGAAGAAACACAATCAAGAAATTACTTCAGTGTACTAGAAGTGATAACACTAGTATAGGAAGTATTATCTTAAACAGTAGTGTATCACCATGACAACCATGACAATACTGATCGATACATGTCAGAATATACAATAGTCTGAGATCATAGGCTTATCAATGCAGAATCAAAACCATTACGAAACAAAAAGTTCCCTTTAAAAAGCATCTATGTCGTTCGTATCACAAGCATATATTGACAAATAATGCAGATATAAATGTGAAAATCGTGGTTTTCGTTTGGAAGTTTCAATATCTTTTATCCCTTTTCATCAAATTACACCTGTAACACTGTACTGATTTCAGCTCTTCCTTACAGACTTGATTTGCTCCGGGCACAGTCATCAATTCATACACTAATAAATCACATGGTAGGTGTTTGTGATAGATATCGGCAGGGGTTAATATTGACAAATTTGAAAATTCCAAAATTTTTGTATGAAATTTTGTTTATTTAAAATTTAAAATGATTAATTATTGACAAACTTGGCATTATTAAGCCTTGATATCGGGTAGATACCTGTGATGGGACAACCACAGTCACTCTCCGGTTCCTTCCAGCGCAGTGTCATCCTGTCCTCTCTCACATCTGTAACTCGCAGGTCCTTCGGTGGTTTTGGCACATCTACGTTGTAACACAAACATTCATATAGCACCAGTCATTAGGCGAATTCATCGATGTTCGTCCGCCTCACACTCTGTCACAACTACTGTCAACGTGTATTCGTAGAAATTTGACGTGACCTGGTGAATCACTCACCTATGACCTTGACTTTGATCTGAGCATCTTTGGATCCAAGTTTGTTCATCAGTCTCAGGCTATATAGTCCCCCATCTTCCAACCTGGCATCTTCAACCTTTAGTCTGGCTACCTGCTCTGAGTTGTCGATTGTTGTCCTACCGTCTTCATTAATTGGATTGCCCTTGTGGAACCAGTCCACCTCAGGGTCAGGTTTCCCACTAAATGGCACCTCCAGATACAGGGTTTCTCCTCCTCGGATCGTGACCACGCCCATGTACTTAGCGTCAAGATAGCAGTCGGGAGCAGCTGTGAAAATAAAGATATATCGTGTATACATGTGCTCATGTAACACATACAAGCTCACACAGCTGCGCCACTGCAAAAACATACAATGCCTTAAAATCTCACAAGCATAGATACACACACGCACACACGCACGCATGCACACACATATTTATTTATTTATTTATTTATATGTAAAGATTAAATTAGCCAGGTAGCCAGGTTTAACCCTGATTAACATTGAATATTTAACTGATCTGACTCCGAACATGCTACATTACTGCATTAATTTTAACGACAATCATCGTCACATACCAGGTGGGCTATCAGCCTTAATTGGCTTAGTAGTCTCCAATGGATCACTGTCACCAATGTCATTTTTGGCTGTCACTCTAAAGTGATACTCTTGTCCTTCAGTGAGATTAGGCACCTTCATGTTGCAGCTGTCCGTGATACCAACCTCCTCCCAGTCATCCTTATCCACGCCAGCCTTCTCAACAAGGTAGCCTAAAGATTATCAGTGAAAAGAGATTTAGATTTGCGCTTTATAGGAAACAGGGGACGAGTCATAGTATAATAGGTAGTAGTAATAAGGCATCATAGTTGTAGTATAACAGGATGTTAATATAAAACGAGAACCAATCTTGACCTTTCCATCAGAATAAGAAGTTTCATAGTCCCCATAGTCTTTCATAGTAACCCTCACGAATCGAGTTCATAACATATATTTTTCTAGAGTATCTAATAGAGACTACATCACACTTAACAGAGATAAATATGACACGGTTATGAGCATATATTCACCAGTGACAGGGGCACCTCCATCATCCAGTGGTTCTTGCCAGCGAATCGTGATGCTGTCAGGCATGATATTTGTTGCCTTGAGGTTTGTTGGCATATCAGGTTTGTCTAATCCAAAGAAAGTAAAATGAAATGAGATATTTTAAGGAAGAAAGCGCACAGAAACTAGTCATCTTAATCTTAAAAAAAATTACATTCAAGCTGCGAAACCACAGGAGACATATTTTCGACATTATTCCCGCAATGTGTTTCTTCTGTTGCCGACATAACATAACATAAAACAGGACATAAAAGTAATATCATTTCATAAATGCCTCCCTAAGAGACACACTAGATGCAATCTACTATCTCAGTCTGAACAATTTAGCACATCGTGCCAATGTAATCTAAAATGAATGCATAAGCATTTGCTTACCGATAACCTTGACCCTAAGATGGCAATCCTTGGTACCAAGCTCGTTTGAGAGTTTCATAACATACGGTCCACTGTCATTTCTGTTGACGTTTGTCACAGTCAATCTGGCATGGAGAAAACATCAACTCTATGTACATTCATGTGGTCAAGCATTACTAAGTGGCAATAATTATCCTAAATATTATCATACATTTTTTGTATGTTGAACTATAAGGGAAATGAAAATATGTTATATTACATGAAAATTAAAAAATCAAAATGCGTGATGATACCATATGAAGAATTTTGACACCAAATGTCAAATATTGCAGTAGAATTTCACCTGGCTACAAAGTCAGTGTCATCCAAGTTCAATCGGTCATCCGAACCCATGGTTAGCGGCTTGCCATTATGGTTCCACCTGACAGTTGGGTCTGGTTTGCCAGAGAATGGTATCTCAACATCAAGAGTTTCTCCACCCTTGAGTGTGATTGTCCCTGCATACTTGGCATCCAAATCAAAGTCTGGTGGAGCTGTGGTAAGATATCTCTGCATTAATTTATCGGGCCTCATGATATTTGAAGGCAATAGCTTTATATATGACTAATACAGACCTAACACATACTCTACTTTTCTAATTTCAAATTTTCTATATAATTACTTAGTGTTGAATCCCTTTTCCATACCGAGAAAAAACGTTATTAGGAAACCATTAGGAAACCATTTTTTAGGTAATACTAATATATGAATGGCACATGAATTACAAGCTGAACAAACGTATCAATTTAGTAACAGAAAATACCTGGTGGTCTTTCGGCCTTAATTGGATGGTCTGTTGTGATAGGATCACTGTCGCCAATGTCATTTCTAGCTCTCACTCTGAAGTTATACTCATGTCCCTCTGTCAGGTTAGGAATCTTGCAATTAACAGTAAGATGGTCGACTACATCCACCTCTTCCCAGTTGTCCATATCGGAAATATCACATTTCTCAACAGCGTAGGCTGCAAGGAACAGTCAAGCATACGATTAAATCAACACGCATTAACGTATATATCATGAAACTTAAAATCTTTCATACAACCAAAACAGTAAATGTTTCTCAGAAAATAATCTTGATCCTACAACTACTTAAATGATATTCTCCCAGCAATGCACTGGTTTTGGAACTGAACTAGTATTGAATATTATACATATTTTGCATTAATATACATTTATAATAATTTCACGTGACAAGCTGATAACGCTGAATGGTATAGCGATTAATTAAAAGATGTTAATTACCAGAGATAGGGCTTCCACCATCCTCTTCAGGTTCCCTCCAGCGGATAACCATGCTGTCGGCCATGATGTTGGTGACCTTGAGGTCGCGGGGTGGCTTCGGATGATCTAAACACAGAGATGTAGTTTTAATATATCGTAACTGTAGTGTCATCGTGCACACCTTTACTAACACAATTTTCATTAAGAAGACAGACAAATAATGGGAAATTGCTATTAAGTCCTAGAATTTCAATCTACTAAAGTTAAAACTGCACGTGCCAATCACGGTAACTTTGATGTCGACATCCTTTGAGCCCAGGTCGTTCTTGAGTTTCAGGGTGTAGGTTCCAGAATCGTTACGTCGAACGTCTTCCACAGTGAGCTTAGCGACAGAATCGTCATCCTTCATGTGAGCTCGGAGGTCTTCCTGCAATCATTTAATCATGTATTCATTTAGGTAATTATTAGAATTGCATGGGTCTTAACAAAAAAAGCTACGAATTCTGTTCAATATAAAACACATTTGGTGACATTTCACAGTAATTAAGATAGAAATTTCAAAAATACTACAATCTATTTAATTTGTAACACAAAACTTGGATAAAACACTATTATATAAGAATATAAAACAAGCATACATTGTTAAGATCAATAGATGCAATTCACTTTTTAATTAAAAAAAAAATTCTGAATTTTTCTCAAGACGGAAATCCGTCTACAGACAGACAGTTAGCACCCATGGAATTGCCCATAATATTTAAACTTGAAGGTCATAACGAAACAATGAGAAACATGTATCACCAGAATAAACATGAACATACCTTGTATGGCTTGTTGTCATGGCACCATGCCACTGTTGGGTCTGGGTTACCAGAGTACGGGATGTCAATATTGAGAGTGTCTCCTCTCCTTAGGACAATCGGTTGCAGATATTTGGCATCCAGATCAACATCCGGTGGTGCTGCGTTACAGAAACACAAAATATTAATAATGAAAATAGATGTACAACAATATACAACACATACATAAAATTACTTTTCAGTAAAGCATTCAAGTATATGTATATGATTCGACCATAATTGAATGAAGCTGTACTCATTTAGTAATTTATTACAGTTATCAAGTATTTCTTAACCATTGTACTATATTGCAGCATTTATATCAACACATCAACCCATATAGGCTTTACATATAGACACATACAGGTAACATCACACAGCTCTCATATACACCCACGATGTCCTAAAACTATCTTAAAACGAATATATGTAAGGGTCACTGATAAGGCTTGGATTTCCACAGTAATGTTATAAACATACCAGGTGGCCTAGATGCCAGTGTTGCCTTCTCAGTGACAACATGTGGCCCCTCTCCAATGTCATTCCTAGCGGCAACTCTATAATGATACTTCGTACCCTCCACCAAGCCTGGTATCTTGCACGTCAATGTGGCTCCATCCACTACAGTGACCTGCTCCCACTTCTTTTTGTCCTCCAATGCCTTGTCAATGACATAGCCTGAAATAAAAATGAAACGATCACGAAAATCGTTATTATAAACTTTTCTCTAAACCATTACGATATCAATCGACACCTGTGCCCAAATTTATGTATTTCAAGGTAACTCAATATTCGTGAACAATGAGCCCGAACATGCAAACTAAAGATGCTGAGACAATTTAACGAATACGGTTTACCCGTATATAATTCATTATATCTGGTAATTATAATAACTAATAAACTAGCTATCAACTGTACCAGTAACAGGGCTTCCACCATCCTCTTCCGGCTCGCGCCAACGGATAACCATGCTGTCAGCCAAGACATTGACCACCTTGAGATCGCGAGGTGCTAGTGGGTGATCTGTATGATTAATGAGTGACCAAGCATAAACGAAAAAAAAAGATGTCTCAATAAACAGTGCAGAACCGTTGTCCGACTGCAAACTATTTGTTAACAATACAGATACATACTGCGCATTTACATAATACAGATACATAAGTGTCGTATATACATACGTATGTAAATTTTTCAAATAATATCTTTATAATTACATCTAGTTTTACACTGTATCATATACTAGCATTAAAAATATTATTAATAATTCAGCATGGTAGCTAAGAGCACAAAAATATAATATCAATGACTTTTTATAGAAACAATGTTTACTTTTCTCTCGGCTGCATACCTATGACAGTAACTTTGATGTCAACGTCCTTTCTTCCCAAGTCATTCTTCAGTCTTAGTTTGTAGCTTCCCATGTCATCCCGCCGGACCTCCTTCACAGTGAGCTTGGCGATCGAATGCTCATTTTCCATGAATGTTTCACGATCCTTCTAAACATTGCCAAGATATCGGGGATGGTCGCGCTGGGATTTCATGTACATTCACATACATTTACCACAGACATGTGAACATGCTGTTTGTCGCCCAATCAGTACACAACTGTAGCTTGTTGACATACGATGGATTTTCGGCATTATTTTCATCAACACCACACAATTTATTTATGTATGTATGTATTGTATGTATAAATATAACATATATTATAATTAATTTATTTTTCTATATAGAATGTGGAATTTCTTTTGACTCACCTTGAATGGTTGGTTGTTAAACATCCACTCGACCGACGGCGGCGGATTACCAGTGTAAGGAATGACAATATTCAGCGTTTCTCCTCCTCTCAGGACAATAGGTTCCAAATACTTGGCGTCAAGATCAACATCAGGAGGTGCTGCAAGAGGAACGGTTACTTTTAATAGCTGAGACCTCACATAGCAGCACACTCAAACACATAACGAGGTTGGCTGGTAATCGTACGTCAACAACAGCAGGTATTTGAACTAATTGAAATTATCCAACAATATTTATCCAAAATACTACGTTATTTTCGTTCAATCAACCACGGCTGCTAGTGTGCTTAAACTTGTGTGAGATTGTAGGAATCGTTCAAACAAGAACTGCTGCTAGTGTGTTTAAACTTGTGTTAGATTGTAGGAATTGCTCAAAGAAGAACTGCCATTAATGTTTAAACTTGTGTTAGATTGTAAGAATCGTTCAAACAAGAACTGCTGCTAGTGTGTTTAAACTTGTGTTAGATGTAGATTGTTACCTGGGCGCCTCTCAGCCTTGATGGCCTTCTTTGTCTGAAGAGGAACACTGGTGCCAATGCGGTTCAGAGCACAGACTCTGAAGTGGTAGTCGTGTCCCTCGTGCAGGTCTGGCACAATGTGGTTAGTTGCATCAGCCGGCAGGTTGCCAACATTTTGCCACGACCCATCTGCCTGATCCTGTGCATACGAAGCAGTTGATATAGCTCGAGTAGCTGACAAGGAATAACAGTCCGATCGATACAGATAATTAAAATGGATACACACAGCGATGTGTGTGTGTGTGTGTGTGTGTGTGTGTGTGTGTGTGTGTGTGTGTGTGTGTGCGTGTTTAAGTGCGTGTGTGCGTGGTTACCTGTTTTTCAATCGTGTAGCCAAGGAGCGGGGCACCATTGCAATCGTCTGGTGCCTTCCAGCTCAGTGTCATCTGGTCTTCACGAACATCAGTGACCTTTAGGTCACGTGGTGGGTTTGGCTTATCTATAATGTACAGATGACAGTTACCATTATACTTATAGCGATAATAAAAAACGCATGAATGACTATAAGTAATAAACTTGCACGCACTAGCATGCATATATGGATATGATAACAACATTTTAAAACACCTTGAATAGTAATTTCCATTCCTAGGGGATGTTAATAATTTTACAAATGACAACATTTAATAAATTTGTTGGCCCGTATCTCTTTTGCTATTCCTTTTAAAGGAGAACTTAGCAGATACTGCATGATAAAGATTTCATAAAGCACATATGTTATGCTATTTCTTCTAAATTGATGTTTATTCATAATTATTATGTTAATTTTATTTCATGTATTGTGATTAACGTATACTTGCCTACAACATTGACAGGTATTTCAGCCGTATCTTCTCCTAGCTCGTTCTTAAGGGTCACGGCATACTTGCCCAGGTCTCCTCTTTCTGTCTCGGGGATAGTGAGCACTGTCTTGTCCTCTTCTGTTACCATCTTCACCCTATTGCTTGCCTAAAGGACCAATAAAACGTACGTTTGATGTCATGGCAGGAAATAGGTGAGATTGGCATTGACTAGAGAGAGCTTTGTCATATATTTCTCAATAAAGCACACAACATAGAAACCTTCAGTGCAGACTGTTGCAAACTGTTAAATATTAGTGGCTTCGTGACCGATTGCATAATCTGTTACAATCAATAGACACACATACACTGTGTACATGCACATAAACAAATAACAACCTATCAAGTTTATCACAGCGATATTCTAGAATTAGTCTAGTGGCAGAATTATTAAATACGGGACTCAGTTATAGGGAAAAATGATTGCTTGTGTTGAATACTCCAAAGTTTAATGAACCTTTAATTACGAATTTAACGTACCTTAATTGGTTTGCCATCCTTTTTCCAGACAACATCAGGCATGGGGTTAGCACTGAAGGGAATCTCCAGTTCTAGCTGTTCTCCTGCGCATACCTCCACTCCGTCCTTGTATTGGTTCAGCAGCTCAATCTTCGGCGGTACTAATCAACAAAAGTCAGCCGTGACGTAGAGAGAATTCACAGTGATACAACCTTACCGACACTTTTTGTGCATCTATGTACACATCTGCCCTCCTTTACTATTACTAGCACTTGTCACTTAATGTCAGGGCATATAGCTACAGAAAGATTACAACTTTTTTTAGATTCCAACTTTAACACTCACACTCTAATTGAAAGTGCATCTATAAGAGTGTTTCTACCGTTATGTTTATCCACTCGCCATTAGCAGCACGTTTACAGCTCTCTGTCTTGCTGTCTGTCTGTCGATCATTTGGTTGGTCTGTCTGTCTGCCTGTCTGCCTGTCTGTCTGTCTGCCTGTCTGCCTGTCTGTCTGTCTGTCTGTCTGCCTGCCTGCCCATCTGTCCACCCATCTGATTTGTCTGCCTGTCTACATGTCAACACAGCATACATACTTTTTGGGCGCTTGCATTTGACCGGTTTCTCTGTCATCAGTGGCTCACTGGGTCCAATCTTATTAGTAGCAAAGATGCGGAAGTGATACTCATCTCCCTCAATCAGGTTCAGCACAGTGAATTTCAGAGATTTCGTTGCAGACACCTTCACCCACACTTTCGGCTCTTTGATGTTGTTCTTTTCAATGATATAGCCTACGAATGAACAAAACATGCTTACGAACGTGTACCGTGAAAATGCGCGATCTGTGTTTCAGCATCATTTACTCAATGACACACAGTCTGTGCATTTGAAGGAACCAACATTGTAGTTTAAGCTAGGTTAGTTTAATCTTTGCATAGATCACTGCTACATCCAGCTGATAAATATTTTATACAGATATACACATATACACACGTGGAAAAACTATTAAATAAAAAACAGCGAAGGTTCTATGTTTGTCTACCTGCACGATTCTACTTCTATATCCAGTGTCTTATATATAAACGTTTTTATGTTATGTAAAGCTTGTTACCAAATTTATGGACAAATATATTTCCAACGTTTGGCAACTATGAACAATAGGAACAGTTAGCAGCAGATCTAGAATTTCTGTGAGAGAAAGCACAATATCTCGTCTATCAAAATATTGTTACTGGTGGTGCATATAAATTAGATATAAATGATTACCATTTGATTGGTATGCGCTAAGTTTTATAATAATAATGTTAACAGTAATGGTTGTCTGTCTGCATCTCACTGCTTATATATATATATGCGATCAACACTTTTATTTTATTCTTTAATTTTTTTTTTCTTACTTTATTTTTTTTTGGTCATGCAATTCTTATTTGTTAATTTTTCTTTTTTTACGCCCACCGGAAACCGTTGAGTAATTGTCAAGAATGACAGATCGACATAACCATATAGATAGATAGATAGATGCGGCGTGGGAGCAGCAAAATCAAGCACCAGTACTGCTTCCCTATGAAATTAATCTGCTCCTAACTATAACAACTCTACAACATTGAAAACCCACACACTCATATACACAGTTCAAATGTAGCATCACACATGTTATACTGTAAAACAGTTAAAAACAAACATGCCAAAATAAATATAATAAGAAATAAGAAAAACAACAAAAAACAACAAAAGATTCCAAAAGAAACTGCATGTGCACGGTAAAACATGTACAGAAAATTACGGTAATGAAAACATACAGAAAAATATAGAAACGGGCACGAACGATCGACCAACGATCACAATAATAATAATTATTCACAGTAGAGAATATTAGCCATCACACCTCTTATTGATATAAATTAGAATCAGAATCAGAAACGGAAACAGGCAACCTGTTCAGAAAATAGTGAAGAAACTCCTGATTAGCAATTCAATCAAGACACACACACCATAAAATAGGTAGATTTCAAGACAAGGAAAGGAGTAGAGATTCAGGTTCTAAATTTATCAAATCACACCTATAGTATTTTGGCTTCAGTGGTTTTTGGGAGGTTTGGGGTTCATGACAGAACTTGCAATCAGCCAAAAAAGGATATAAATAAATAAAATCAAGATAAAAAATTTGCATAATAAAATAAAAAACGAATAAAAGCAAAAATCATCAATATAAATAAAATATTGTTTTACCACTGCAAAAATTACTGTACGTGGCACACTGCTATAATATATTATACCACCATCAAAAATAAGCAATATCATTACCAGTCCACAAAACACAGCTTTGTTTAAAATTTCACTGCAAAATCTAGTGTAAAAATACAAATGAAATAAATGACACCTGTTGGGGGCTTCAAGGTTATAATGACTTTATATTAAATTAAAGATGACAACTGGAGATATGATATGCCCAAGTTTGCAATAACAGCAACTGAGACATTGCCTCTAGTTGCTTCATAATGGTCATTATGGGCCCTTGCTAAAAAGTATTATCAGTAATGAAGATACGCATATAAAAAACTGCGTAAAAAAAAAAAAATCTGCTTAAAATTTTAACTTAAACCTGCTTAAATTCTAAAAACCTTTAACAGTGTGCCAAAATAAAGACATAGAATAGTACACGTTCAGCGCATTTTCTGGAAATCTATAGCCAAATGACTTTTCCTTGAACTATATAAGGAATAAACTTGAAACTATGAAAGACGTGAGAAAATGCAAAGAATCGACTGCACAACAATGCAGATATTATCGAATTTCGCAAAAAATGGCAGGATATTCTTCCACCTCAAACACGCATTTTCTCCTGTATATGTTTGCGGGACCGCAATAATGTTGGTGTAATCACGACATGATTATAAATGACAAAATATTAATGAAACATTCCATGTATATGAACATTTTATGCTGTCCAGGTCAACAGCACATGCATCATACGAAGCAAGAAGCCTTCGCAGAGCAAAGCAAAATTCACACACACACACACAGAAGCGCCAAAGTATAGAGTCAGGAGTGCCGCAGTAAAAAGTTTAGCACATTCTGGTCAGCTCTGGATAAAGACATTGTTTTTTACCCGCCAGCAGTCATCCTATACCTCACCTTCAATGGCCGGAATGATTCTTTCGCCTAAAAAGTCACCACAGCATTTCACAACACAATAACATATTATTCATAATACTCTGCCCGTACCCCACATTGCATCACCGCGCATGCCTACGGGTATGTGCTGACACTGTCATCGTGAGAAGGGAGATGTGATTTTTGATAATATGATACTTGTGTGTTGATTGTAATCTAATTGTAATGTAATAAATCTTATACAGGGGTATTCTGATAAGTGAGTAAGTACATAACGTCTATCATTTGTCATGATTGGGAAATATAATGAGTGTCTCCTAATTCTCTGTAAGTCAAGTAAGTCAATATAACATGTGATCTGTGAATGATTGGAGCCAATTCAATGTTTTCAACCAATATGTCAATAGAGATGCAGTGGAATGTATTTTCTGTGCTTTACCATCAAGTATATTTGATTAGCATAACTGAATGTGTTCAGAGTTCAGTACCTTTATCACTGACTGAATATTAATTTCTCATTTCAGATTGTCTGTAGTAAGAAGCTTCAGCTAGTACATGGCCTTTTTCATGGTTAACATGCATGTCATAATCTCGTGATCGAATGCTTAATTTCTTAAATTAGTCATGCGTGTCCCTTTCGTATTTTGATAAGATTTTGTCAGGATACCATAATAGCATGTGAAAAATTGACCAATTTTTAGGCCTTGATGGCCTAGTTAAAACCATCTTGACAAATATTGATGTGCACTGTGAGGTTGGTACAGGTATATGAAATAGACTATATACTAATCTATAAGTTTAAATAATAAACTCGAATAGATCACAAAGAACTATATGCAAGTTTATTATTTAGGTTTACACAGACTATATTAAAGACGCAGTATACGGGTAATAAAAGTTACCAAGTTAGCAACAGCTACACTTACAGTTTAAGTTTTTATGTATAGTAGAGTTTCACACTGCAATTACGGAACTCATGCTTCTATACCAAAAGATCATCAAAACAGAACAACGGACACAAAAACCTCTAGAATAAACACTACGTTTTAATGTAAAAGCAAATTATAGATTTTCTTCCAATTTACTTTTACATCGATAGATCACACATGGGCTATACAGTGATAACCTTGTGTTTCCACCACTCTGAGACCGATGTGCAGTAACTAACAACATATTGCGAAATATAACAGCTAAAATGAAATCTCATATTAAAACATGGAATGAAAATGTTTAACATTTCAAAGCATTCAATCATGATCATTTCTTGATTCTTCGCAATTATCACATATAATCTTAACAAATAAAAACAGATGAGAAACGGCAGTAACAGATGGGCACGGAAATAAAATGAGGACGAAGTGGCAGAGGAAGCGCGAAGAGAGAGGAAGGTGAAAATAAACACATGGCCAACGATGGCTGCATGACTGTGTTACCTGTGATGTCAGTTCCTCCATCATCAACTGGAGGTTCCCAAGAGATTGTAACGTTGTCAGCCTGCACGTCTAGAATTTGCAAGTTCCTTGGCTTCTTGGGCACATCTGTAACATACGTATTCATTATTAGTCCCCAAATCTTATAACTGTAAGCATAACAACATAAAAAGATTAGCACTCGATTAGCATGGCTAATAATGTTTGCTATAAATTCCGGAGGGTTACTGGATTCTGTCCTGATAAAATGACAAACATCATTGCATAGTTAAACATCGTAAAACATAGCAAAACATGATAAACATCATTGCATAGTTAAACATCGTAAAACATAGCAAAACATGATAAACATCATTGCATAGTTAAACATCGTAAAACATTATAGATCAGGATGCAGCAAGCAAACAAATGTAATGTTTGCTCTAGATGATTATGTCACACAGACTTTCAATTCGGGCTGAAAAATTCCTAAAAATATGATTTATTCTTCAGTTTTTGTTTTAAAGCTGTAACTAAAAAGTGTAAATAAGTGACCCCCCCCCACATCTTATGTGTGCTGAATGTTGGTATAAGTCTGAAGTGTGGCTAATCGTATTCAGTATCCTGCTTGATACATATTAGCTACCAAGGTACATAGGGCAGATGAGTCTAACTACATGTGTTATCCTATATTGATGTTTTAATATATTTGCTGCCAGGTGAGTCAGGCAGTACAGAAGTCCATTGTGCGTGAAAGATTCAGGGCGCGGGGGGCGCGGGCGCGGCGGCCCGGCCCGGCGGGGCGCGGGCCGGCCGGGCGGGGCGGCCGGGCGCGGCGCGGGCCGGCGCGCGCGCCCCGGGCGGCCGGGGGGCAGAGCGCGACAATGGGAGAGGTACACAATAAAGATAAGATGACATGGACAGAGAGACGATGTCTTAATGTCATGTCATCGGTAAATAGGCTAATCCATAGTTATCGAGTCCTTGTAGTAACTTTTTCTAAAATGTAGTTTGGTCATATTTTGTTCATGTTTACTCAATACAGTTATGTAGACGTACACTAATGCATTTGGACATCAATTCATGTTTCTACCGATAACACTTTTTGTTTTATGGTGACTTAATGATTGAATGATTAGAATTTGTGCATAATCCAAGTGAAATACTGCTGTATATAATGACTGGCATTATCGTTAAAAATGTTACTTGAAGACACGCTGTGACATTAAACATAATAAGATAACATACAATAACTATTGCAGTCCTTTCTCGTATCCAAGATAATTATGCATGTTAAGATGATAGGTTACACTGCAACATCATATATGCAGGACTCTGCCAGCTAACAAGCTAAAGTGGATATGGCATGAATAACACCTACACTTATTTGATCTACATGATTTGATTGTTTTTAATTAACTGACAGAACATTTTCGTATTGCGTAATGCAATAAGCGTCTAATGACAACATGAAACTGTTATTGAGAATCTAATTCTTTGCTTATATCTGTTTGACACATTACAGACAAACCAGAAGCACCTAAAGAGGTGAGAGCACGTGACGTGAGCGTCTCATGAGGCCGTAGCTGGAGTGGGATAACGAGCCGATGATGGTGGAGTTGAGATCTGGACTTTGTTGTTGAGATCTGTGATGAGAGGAAGCACCTGGCCAGGTAAGGTGATCAGTGCTTCCACTGCAGGTAAGTGATCAGTGCTTACTGGCAGGTAAGTGATCAGTGCTTCACCTGGCAGGTAAGTGATCAGTGCTTCACCTGGCAGGTAAGTGATCAGTGCTTCACCTGGCAGGTAAGTGGCTG
Source organism: Priapulus caudatus (assembly GCF_000485595.1). NCBI lineage: Eukaryota > Metazoa > Priapulida > Priapulimorpha > Priapulimorphida > Priapulidae > Priapulus > Priapulus caudatus. Next base: position 78,826 of record NW_014577398.1, read on the forward strand.
GTGGGGCTTCAATCGCTTGCCATAATAATTTCTCTCACATTATTACAAATTGTAATTATGTGTCGTGACTAAAAATGTCAAACTTTAACTCTTATTGACTATTTTTTCTATTTTTTATTAACTCTATTCTTATATTAATTCTATCATTTTTCTTAATGATGTTATTTCAGGTGGAAAAAGGTGGCCAAAACAAAGGACAAGAGCGTTACAGTGCCTAACCTCAAAGAAGACCAGAGTACAAGGTCCAGAGTCTCTGCAGAGAATGAAGTGGAACGCGTTCCAGCCAAGATGTTACCAAATCATTTATTGCCAGGATAAACATGTAAGCATGATTTATAATTTGGCCGTATTACAGAACTCTTACAGTTTAGAAAGAAGACAATTAAGATATAATAATTTCTTTTCGTGAATTGCAATCGTAGAGAGGTGCTTTACAATAACGCAGTAAGTTTATAAATTATTTTTCCATCTGGTCATACCATTATTCAACCTATACTATAGGTATAATGGTCATTGCTGTTTATTTAGCGCTTCCACTACAAAGAAACTGTGATCCAGTACTGTACTCTTCTAAATAGTATGCTTGATCATACGTTATTCATAAGTATTGTTTTCTTCATGAAATCTCTGTGTTTACTACTTCAACTTATGAGTGCACCTGAACTGAGATTGGAGACAAATACAAGGATGGCTTAATGTAAAGGCGGACAGAGCCTATCAGAGTTAGAGATCGGCCATACAGAGCCATACCTGGCACCTAAGTCACCTGGCTGTTCAATGGCAAGCCAATCAAGGATCACAAGAAACAAATGTAATGTTTTGGCTAGATTAAGTTATGTGGCTAAAACTCACATTGACAGTCAAGACCTAGGTTTGCAGGCACTTCGTTAGACTGTTCACTTGTCGAGAACTGTATTTAAACCTTTTGCGAAAATGCTGTTATAAACTTGTACAGAGCAGTCAGGCGACTAGCAGGCTTAATGCATAGTGGGTGAAAAATGTATAAAGCCTACCCTTTGGCCTGTATGTTTTATAACCTACGCAGCTGTATAGCAAAACTGTCCTCCTGTATGCTTATTGCAGTTCCTCTTGATTTCAGTCCCAGTATTTGTAGCATCTGGTGACACACAAGATATCTAGACAAGGTCATATCAAGCAGCCCATTAATGTATGGCAATATATTTTGCAGTGTAGACCCTGATAGTAAAAACGGAGTCAGCACAACTGAGTTAAGTCTACTTTTGTGACGTTCATACACATTAATGTTTTCATGTATTGCTGGCAGGTGAGTCAGGCAGTAGAAGTCATCGTGACCGTGAAAGATTCCACCAGGGCCGACGACAAGGGAGAGTCACCAATAAAGATTAAGAATGACATGGAGAGGAGACGATGTCTGTTAATGTCAATGTCATCGGTAAGTTACTAAAGCACATTGATGTTGACTCCTTGCTTATATACGAGTGTGTTTGTAATCTTAAACAACTAGTTTGTCATACATTGTCGTTGTTCCTACACCAATGTATAGAATATTATTCTATTTAAA
>NW_014577398.1:80393-123730 GCF_000485595.1 Priapulus caudatus
CAGAGGTTACATGGACCAAGGATGAAAGCCCCTGAAGGTAGTGTATGAAATTCTAGATCATACATGAAAATCCACTTTTAAATTTACAATTATTTCTATATATGTATATGATAGTGTCTACCATTAGAACATGATTATGTCTTGTGATTTGATAATGATTCCTTTGTATATAACGTAGTGTCTCATTCTAAGTTTATATACATAATGTGATAGTGTATGCTTGTAAAGCCTCAGCTTTGTTATTTTGAAATGTTCACATATTGTGTAAACATGTATGCCTGATGCTAATGCTAATAATATTTTTTCTGTAAGTGACATTAGTAACCGCTATCGACAATAATCGATTACTTCATTGGCTTTTTTATTCAGCCTTGCGCGAAGAACTTGAAGATTGTAAATAAGATGATGAACAACTGTTACGCTGGATTGTGGCCTAAGGAGACCTGACAAAGGAGAATAAACTAAAGTGCAAAAATGAGTTAGGAGAAGACAGCTGCATCTGTAAGCCATCACTTACTAGGTATGTGCCTCTTGTGTTTTACACTACTCTGCTTTGTCTATATACACGTGTGTGTACACTATCAGGCTTAAGAGTTGGGAATTAATGCTTATTCAGGGGCGTGAATAATGCCAAATAATTTTGTCAATAATATCAATAATGTCATTAATTTTGTCATAAATAATTTGTCATTATTCACCCCTGGTATATATATGTAGATAGTTTAGGAATAATTATCTGAAAGATAATTCGACTGTAAGTAATGTGGGAAATGTTTTTTCTGCAGATAAGCCAACGAAAGTAAAGGATTTTGATAGTAACGGATGTTACTAATAAATCTGTTCTCCTCAAGTGGAAAAGCCAGAGGATGATGGAGGAATAGTATTACAGGTTATGCCTTTTCTGATGTGACAACCCAAAACATTTTAATTATGAAGTCATACTACTAACATATATAGTATTGTACATAGTTATGTCATCTTAATAGTTAGATGCTTTTTAGTCTCACTTGAAATAATTCAATGTACTTTTAGATATGTGACCAAATTAAACAAATTGTTTATAAAAATATGTGATGATATGATACACCATATGTGCCTGTGTGTTATACAATCTTGGGTTTATGTTCCCTTGATATTTCCCACAGGTACATGTTGCTATTTATTAATTAAATGAGCATTTCTATACATGTATAGGCATTTCGTTTAATTCATAAAACATGACAGTCTTGAGGTTGATATCATGGTGCTTATATCTGACATGATCAGACATGTAACATCTGTGTGACATTCAGTTTTGCTTTGTCACTACGTTGTTGAGAAGAAAGAAGTGAATGCAACTGCATGGGTTAGGATTACGATGCCCAAGGACTCCAGAGCTCGCTACAGAGACAGAGATGAAGTTTTACAGTGCTGACTGGCTTGAAGCATCATGAGTTCCTCTTCCGTGAAGTGCCAGAGGAACAAATTGGAGGAGTGACCCATTGGGAGACTAAAGACGGCAACTATCACAAGAAACCACAGGCTAGGACGTTTTTTGCTACTATATTGCTATTTAGAATATTGCCATTTTGGTGCCAAAGCTGCTTGGTATGATCATGTTTTCTAACCAATGGTATATTTGTCTAAATTATCACTGTTACTAAGCGTGACATCAATGTCCCATCTTTCCTGCTGAAAAGGAATTCTATTTTCCATTAATATGCTGTAATAATGTGATATATATTTCTCCTTCACGCAGCACCTCCAAATTGACTTGCCTGAGGACATGAAAAAAGGAGTTTACTTCCATGGAGGAGACACACTAGCTCTTGGAGATTCCCTTCACTTCCTACCCACTCCAGAAGTTACCTGGTTTTAGGATGATAAACAATGAACGGTATATATATAGTTTGGTCTTTCGATATGGCAATGTGGAAATTGTTAGTGCTGCTGAGATATGTCATTCAGGACATAAAGTTTAAGCTAACATTAATTAATGTTTAATTTTTCCTGTTTAGCCTGACAAGCGAATAAGATAGATGTTCTTGAGGACAGACGCGTTTGTCTATTGACCACGATGGCTGTGAGCAGAGGACATGCGGGACAATACAAGCTGAAGGTGAAGAATGACCTTGGTGAAGATACTGTCAACATCCCTGTCACTGTCATTGGTAAGCGATTATATTCATGGAATGAACTCTGTAATGATTGAATGATGATTTATTCAAGTTTTACTACGTTTTGACGATGCTATTCTAGTTTTCTATATTACGATATTAATGGATGTTTTATCGTGTTTTATATGTTTTACGATGCTTTAACTATGCAATGATGTTTATCGTGTTTTATAATGTTTTACGATGTTTAACTATGCAATGATGTTTATCGTGTTTTATAATGTTTTACGATGTTTAACTATGCAATGATGTTTATCGTGTTTTATAATGTTTTACGATGTTTAACTATGCAATGATGTTTATCATGTTTTGCTATGTTTTACGATGTTTAACTATGCAATGATGTTTATCATGTTTTTGCTATGTTTTACGATGTTTAACTATGCAATGATGTTTATCATGCTTTTGCTATGTTTTACGATGTTTACTATGCAATGATGTTTATCATGTTCTGCTATTGGCTTGCCATTGAACAGCCAGGTGACTTCAGGTGCAGGAATGGCTCTGTATGGGATCTCTAACTTGATGGGCTGTCCTGCCTTTACAGTTAAACCATCCTTGTATTTGTCTCCAACCTTCAGTTCAGGGGCAGCTACAGGAAGAAAGTTCAATTTAAATTAGAAAGACCTTTAATGTATGATATCATTAATGAACAACAGCTGCTTGTTTTGAGTAATAGCAAGATAAGAGGATAGCAATGTCTTCTCTTGCTAGTCGCTAGTTAGGGGTCGTTCACAATTATTTAATTCCTTATACACATTTATAACATTTTCACAAGCGTACAAACCGTACGCTGGGGGGATGCCCGCCGTACGCTTTCACCATTCCAAAAAAATGTTGATTCATTTCCCGCGCCGCGCGCGCATTCTCACGCTGCTACGCGCCGAGCCCCGCACGGGCCCGCTGAACGAACGAACCGAGATAGCTAGCTAGCAGCCGAGTGCAACGTAAACAACCGGCTTGATGGCGGTTTTGCATGTAATTCATATACATGTATCTCTATGCAGAATAGTGTGAAAAAACTCCCTTTTAGGGGGAAGGGGGGGTCTCAAAAAGTGTACGCTTTGTACGCTTGTGAAAATGTTGATAATTGTGAACGACCCCTTAGTGACACATATCATAATAGTATTAATACAGTAATTCTAACACGTTAGAAACAGATGTACCAAGTTGGCACTTTACAGCCATACCTCATTCTGTGACACAGATGACCAAATAATAATAATACAATAAGCTAATTCCATAAACACGTCTTTTGTGTACAGTAGCTGTGACAAACCTAGTCTCAAAAATTGCACACTAGATAGAGATTGTGAAATTAAACTTGATATATACTAATTATAGAAAAAAAACAAGCATACATTTCTAAATACCGATAAGGTGCTTATACTAAGATAATGTAGTCATTCTTACTTGGTTTATCTTGGGCAACAAATGGTTTGCCGACTTCTTTAGCTGGACCAGCACCCATTTCATTTTCTGCAGTGACTCTAACCTTGTACTCATGGTCCTCCTTGAGGTTAGGAAGATTAGTACAGGTATCCTTTGTCTTGGTAACCCTCTTCCACCTGTAAATTATTTACAGATATAAAGACCTGACAGCTCTTCATTTTCAATGTGGTTTTTTACATGTAGAGATAAATCATTATCGCGACGAATCGCTGCATGACAAATTGTATATCATACCTGTCTGGTGCGTCATCCATGTCACAGATTTCAACCTGGTAGCCAAGTACCTCAGCTCCACCACAGTCCTCTGGCTCATCCCATTCAACCTTAGCTTCGTTAGAATTAACGTCGACAACTCTGACTTCCTTTGGAACATCTGGTTTGTCTATAAGAAGAAATGTGAGAATGATGTACAAATGGAATCGATCAATTTGCTGTTGATACAACTGAAAATATATGTCAACATGCAAGTAATATACTGCTATTAAGCCGATTATTACTGTTGTACAAATTTGCTCATGATATGTACGTATTTCTATTTGTTAAATACTCAATGTAATACATGAACATCTTTATTAGTTTTCTCTACTTCAAATACAAACATTGATACTTTACTCGTTATACTCACCTATGACATTAACATCAACAGTAAAACTGTCGTGGCCTAGCTCATTCTCAACCTTGATGGTATATTCTCCCTTATCACTCCTCTTTGTTTTCTTCACTGTAACATTGGATTTTGCTTTGGTAGATTCCACCTGTAACATGTTAGCAGATTATACTCCCGATCATGATAGCTGACAGGATAGCTAACAGCATAGCTGACAGTAACATTCAACAGTAGAATTGCAACAAATGTAAACGATGAACTAGAGAACATACTGCTACAATAAAATTTATATAATGGCGTATAATATATTCGTCAACTACCTTTGTCCTGCTATCTTCTTCAAGAGGTTTGCCATTGTACGTCCACGTGACCTCAGGAGCAGGGATAGCTTTATATGGGATCTCAAGTTTGATAGGTTGTCCTGCCTTTACAGTTAATCCCTTATCATATGTATTTCCGACATGGAGGGATGGTGCCACTAATAAAATAGTACACAAATGTAAATGTTTTTTTTAGCATATATGTTTACATAGATGAATTTAGAGGATGGTTAACGTAACGAAATGCTTCACAGATAAACATCATTGCATAGTTAAACATCGTAAAACATAGTAAAACATGATAAACATCATTAAATAATTAAAGATCGTAAAACCTAGTAAAACTTGATAAACATCATTCAATCATTACAGAGTTCATTCCATGAATATATCTGCTTACCGATGACAGTGACAGGGATGTTGACAGTATCTTCACCAAGGTCATTCTTCACCTTCAGCTTGTATTGTCCCATGTCCTCTCTCACAGCCTCGTGGTCAATAGACACGACCGTCTTGTCCTCAAGAACATCTATCTTTATTCGCTTGTCAGGCTAAACAGGAAAAATTAAACATTAAAAACAGGATCACCATGTACATATGTGTTGAGCAATTGTACAGCCATATAACGAATTAGGTATTGGTTTGTTTTAGTTAAATGTTTTGGGTTTGTGGCATACTATCTGTATAAATGCTTGCTACGTTGCATAGCAGTTTTGTCATTCACGTTGCAAGAATAAATCCAATAAAAATCTACATCACAAAAACAAATTACCCTAAGGTTAAAATTAATGTTAGCTTAAACTTATGTGCATAGGTTCTGGAATGACATATCTCAGCAGCACTACAATTTCCCAATTGCCATATCGAAAGACAAACTATATATATACCTTCATTGGTTTATCATCCTTAAACCAGGTAACTTCTGGAGGTGGGTAGGAAGTGAAGGGAATCTCCAAGAGCAGTGTGTCTCCTCCATGGAATGTAACTCCGTTTTTCATGTCCTCAGGCAAGTCAATCTTTGGAGGTGCTGTGAAGGAGAATATATATCACATTATTACAGCATATTAATGTGAAATAGAATTCCTTTTCAGCAGGAAAGATGGGACATTGATCTCACGCTTAGTAACAGTGATAATTTAGACAAATAACACATTGGTTAGAAAACATGATCATACCAAGAAGCTTTGGCACCAAAATGCAATATTCTAAATAGCAATAGTAGCAAAAATGCGTCCTATACCTGGTGGTTTCTTTGTGATAGTTCCCTCTTTAGTCTCCAATGGGTCACTCCTTCCAATTTTGTTCTCTGCACTTACACGGAAGAGGTACTCATGATCTTCAGCCAGGTCAGGCACTGTAAACTTCATCTCTGTCTCTGTAGCGACCTTGGAGTCCTTGGGCATCGTAATCCTAACCCATGCAGTTGCGTTCACTTCTTTCTTCTCAACAACGTATGCTGACAAAGCAAAACTGAATGTCACACAGATGTTACATGTCTAGACATGTCAGATATAAGCACCATGATATCAACCTCAAGACTGTCATGTTTATGAATTAAACGAAATGCCTATACATGTATAGAAATGCATCATTTAATTAATAAATAGCAACATGTACCTGTGGGAAATATCAAGGGAACATAAACCCAAGATGTATAACACCAACAGCACATATGGTGTATGCCTATCATCACATATTTTTATAAACAATTTGTCTTAATTTGGTCACATATCTAAAAGTACATTGAATTATTTCAAGTGAGACTAAAAGCATCTAACTATTAAGATGACATAACTATGTACAATACTATATATGTTAGTAGTATGACTTCATAATTAAAATGTTTTGGGTTGTCACATCAGAAAAGGCATACCTGTAATACTAGTTCCTCCATCATCCTCTGGCTTTTTCCACTTGAGGAGAACAGATTTATTAGTAACATCCGTTACTATCAAATCCTTTACTTTCGTTGGCTTATCTGCAGAAAAAAACATTGCCCACATTACTTACAGAAAATTACTTACAGTCGAATTATCTTTCAGATAATTATTCCTAAACTATCTACATTATATATACCAGGAGGTGAATAATGACAAATTATTTATGACAAAATTAATGACATTATTGATATTATTGACAAAATTATTTGGCATTATTCACCGCCTGAATATACATTATGTTCCAACTCTTAGCCTGATAGTGTACACACACGGTGTATATAGACAAAGCAGAGTAGTGTAAAACACGAGAGGCACATACCTAGTATAGTGATGGCTACAGATGCACTGTCTTCTCCTAACTCATTTTTCAACTTTAGTTTATATTCTCCTTTGTCAGGTCTCTTAGCCACATCCAACGTGACAGTTGTTTCATCATCTTTATTTACAATCTTCAAGTTCTTCGCAGGCTGAATAAAAAAAGCCAATGATGTAATCGATTATTGTCGATAGCGGTTACTAATGTCACTTACAGAAAAATAATATTATTAGCATAGCATCAGGCATACATGTTACACAATATGTGAACATTTCAAAATAACAAAAAGCTGAGCACAAAAAAAAACAAGCACACACCATCACATTATGTATATAAACTTAGAATGAGACACAACATTATATACAAGGATCATTATCATATCACAAGACATAATCATGTTCTATGGTAGACACTATCATATTACATATAGAAATAATTGTAAATTTAAAAGTGGATTTTCATGTATGATCTAGATTTCATACACTACCTTCAAGGGCTTTCCATCCTTGGTCCATGTAACCTCTGGTACTGGGTTACCAGTGAACGGAATCTCTAATTTTAGATCCTGGCCAGCATTCAGAGTAATGCCCTGCGCATATTCTTCAGGCATTGCAATCTTTGGTGGAGCTAGTATATAAAGGAGAAATTAAGTACACATTGGCAAGTATATGTCAGTAAATTCATGCTTGGCTTATGTTCATATGTTACACTAATTGTCCACAATAAAGGTGCAATTCAAGTAAACATACCAGTACAAGTAATAAAATAAGTGTACGCAGAAAATGATAGCATACCAGGTGGTGCCTTGATCAGGACATGTTCAGTGAGCCTTACAGGTGTACTTTCTCCAACTTCATTCGTGGCTCGTAGGCGGAAGTTATATTCATTTCCCTCCACCAAATCACTCACTGCAAATAACACACATTGACATGCGATTATGGTTGGGACCAGATCCCCATAAATAGAAGACAGATACACACAAATAGATAAAAACCTTAAATTTTATCATTTGCCTTGACATTTAAATCATCGCTTCATTTTTAGTGGGTTTGTCTCGATGACATCCACATGAAATACATATACATTAATAATTTATTATTTATTAATTAATAATTAATAACGCATTTAATAAATACATAATTTCATTTAAAAATTTGTACATTGATCCTAAATATGAAATAAATAGGCATGCCAGAATACTCTGTTTCAGGTATAACCAACCTTTAGTCTTCAGCTCCTTGGTGTTGGCAACATTTTCCCATTCATCTGCATTCTTCTTGCGCTTGTCAACAATGTAACCCGTTATCTCCTTTCCACCATCATCTTCAGGCTTTTTCCATGTCAGGGTGACAGAGTCAGCAGTAATATTGGCCACCTTTAGATCTTGAGGTGGTTTAGGCTTGTCTGTAAAAAAGCCAGTACCGCTTTTAGCCAAGCAGTGATGATTCAAGAGAATAACCAGGAAATAACATTTAATTTTAGCTTATAGTGAAAGATCAGTACACACTTGTATGAGATGTCATTTCATTTTGCATATCACACATATTATTATTTTTAACTGCAATTAAGGTGAAAATGCGAGCTTACCAATGACATTGACAGGAATAGTGACACTCTGTTCTCCTTCATCATTTTTCAGCTTCAGTTTGAAGTCGCCCTTGTCCTCTCTAATTGCATCCTTTACTGTCATAATAGTCCTATGCCTGTTGGAATCAACCTGTAAGCGACCCAAATTAATATGGCAATTCATTAAAGCATAATTATAACATTATTGAGTGAATATCATTTTAATGTTGAAAATGTTTGTTTACACTTCCATACTGCATTTTACACATAAAAAGGTTTTCACTGTTTATTGTTAAAAGCAATGTTTTCTGATTATATATATATATAATAAAAACAGGGCGTGCAAAGAGATGCAAAAAGTAGCTGTCTATAGTTATTACCTCCGCGCAACGGAGTTGCAGGGAGGTAATGTAATCGGTCTCGTGTGTGTGTTCGTGTGTGTGTTCGTGTGTGTGTTCGTGTGTGTGTTCGTGTGTGTGTGTAGCGTTAGCGCGATCGATTCAGCACCAGCTTGCCTTAGGGCGTCCAGTCAGCAGCAGCTCGCCTTAGGGGATCCAGCCAGCAGCGAGCCAGCTGTTATACACATGTATACATGTTACACGCTCGCGGAGGTATGCACTCTCTTTGAGTGCCCTCTGTCTAGTTACCTTTGTCCTCTTGTCCTCAACCAAAGGCTTGCCTCTGGCAGTCCAGGTGACTTCCGGTGCAGGAATAGCTCTGTAAGGAATCTCCAACTTGATGGTTTCACCTGCCTTCACTGTTATTCCCTTCTTCACCTCATCAATATTCTTGAACTCTGGTGGAACTGCAAATAAATTTAAAAACAATGAACCAGATGTCTTGATTGCTAGTAGATAACAATAGATGCTATAGATGGTCATTATATGTGCTTTTCTCTTACCATCAATTTCCATAAAAACAGTCATTGATTTACCACATTAAACTGTGCAAAATGTGAAAGTATATTTACAGTTAAAGGGACAGTAGCCTCTAGGACTTTACTGCATACAACTGTACATACTGTATAACAAATCGTCTATACCCACACGTATTTGTTACCAGATACCTAATTTAATTGTTATAATTAATTACACATCAACGCTACGAAATTTGAATGGCGCCATGACACCCGCGACCGTGCTGCCACCCCGAAAAAGTTGCGTATTTGACAATTTATTTTGCATGTTACAGACCGAGGGCTAATCACAAAAGTGCAATTATATTCATACCTAAATGCTATTTAACCGAACGATATTCATTTTAGGGCAAATTTATCCATATTATAACTGAAACTATATGTCGTTTATAAGATATTACAATCCTTTTAAATGAATAAATAAGAAACGGTCTCGGTCTGTAACCCTTGGCTGGAAAGTGGTTTTGCGCAACTTATCAGATCACACACTTTGAGTGGCGCCACCGTCGTTGTAATCCAATTGTAGTCGTTAGTTTTAAAACATTAACAACAAAATATATCGAATGGTGATTGAACCATGAAACTTTTTATGCAGCGTAATTATAACCTAAATTAGCTGAAAATAACCCTAGAACCTAAAGTAAACTCTCCCTTTAAATTAAAATTATTTCAATTAAACTTCCCCGGTACTAATAAGACACATGTATTCATCATTCTCACTTGGTTTATCTTGCGCAACAAATGGTTTTGTAACTTCTTTGGATGGACCGGTTCCCATTTCATTCTCTGCAGAAACTCTGACCTTGTATTCATGATCTTCTTTGAGATTAGGCACTTTCATGCTTTTGTCCTTGGTTTTGCCAACCTTTTTCCACCTGCAAAACGTTAATGCAGAAAATTGTTCTACATTGCGTAATTTGTGTAAAGGAAGAAAGAGTTGAAATCAGATGAAGCCCACTGATCATTTACCTGCCAGGTGCTTCCTCCTCATCACAGATCTCAACAACAAAGTCCAAGATCTCAACTCCACCCTTGTCAGCTGGTTCATCCCACTCCACCATTGCATCTTTAGAGGTGATCTCCTGCACTCTCACCTCCTTCGGTGCTTCTGGCTTATCTATAATGTGTTGAAGAAATATAAAAATTGTGCGTAAATACTACGTAAATAAAATTTAAATTTGAGAAATATCACAACAGTGGTAAAGATTAAATTAACCCCAAACTGGTTGCTTGACATATTTTATTCATTCTCTTTACCACAATTACATAGTAAAATGACAACTATTATGATATAAAAACATTAAAAATGATATTAATAGTAATAATATTCTATACATTGGTGTAGGAACAACGATAATGTATGACAAACATGTTGTTTAAGATTACAAACACACTCGTATATAAGCAAGGAGTCAACATCAATGTGCTTTGGTAACTTACCGATGACATTGACATTAACAGACATCGTCTCCTCTCCCATGTCATTCTTAATCTTTATTGTGTACTCTCCCTTGTCGTCGGCCCTGGTGGAATCTTTCACGGTCACGATGGACTTCTTACTGCCTGACTCCACCTGCAGCCAATACATGAAAACCATTAATGTGTATGAACGTCACAAAGTAGACTTAACTCAGTTTGGCATGACTGGTTTTTACTATCAGGTCTACACTGCAAACTTATGCCATACATTAATGGACTGCTTGACATGACCTTTTGTCTAGATATCTCGTGGTGTCACCAGATGCTACAATACTGTGACTGATCAGGAGGAACTGCAATAACCATACAGGATAGTTTGCTATACAGCTTGGTAGGTTATAAAAATACAGGGCAAAAGGTATGCTTATACATTTTCACCCACTATGCATAAGCCTGCTAGTGCCTGACTGCTCTGTACAAGGTTTATAACAGCATTTTCGCAAAAGGGTTTAAATAGCAGTTCTCGACAAGTGAACAGTCTAACGAAGTGGCTGCAAACCTAGGTTTGACCGTCAATGTGAGTTTTAGCACATAACTAATCTAGCCAAAACATTACATTTGTTTTCTTGTGATCCTTGATTGGCTTGCCATTGAACAGCCAGGTGACTTCAGGTGCAGGAATGGCTCTGTATGGGATCTCTAACTTGATAGGCTGTCCTGCCTTTACAGTTAAGCCATCCTTGTATTTGTCTCCAATCTTCAGTTCAGGTGCACCTATAAGTTGAAGTAGTAAACACAGAGATTTTCATGAAGAAACAATACTTATGAATAACGTATGATCAAGCATCTATTATTAGCAAGAGTATAGTACTGGATCACAGTTTCTTTGTAGTGGAAGGGCTAAATAACAGCAATGACCATTATACCTATAGTTTTAGTGTGAATAATGAAGTATGGCAGATGGAAAAATAATTTATAAACTTACTGGCTATGTAAAGCATCTCTCTACGATGCAATTCACACATAAGAAATTATTAAATCTTAATTGTCTTCTTTGTAAACTGTAAGAGTTTCTGTAATACGGTCAATTATAAATCATACTTACATGGTTTATCCTGGCAAATAAATGATTTGTACTTCCTTGGCTGGACCGGTTCCAACTTCATTCTCTGCAGAGACTCTGACCTTGTACTCGTGGTCTTCTTTGAGGTTAGGCACTGTAACGCTCTTGTCCTTTGTTTTGGCCACCTTTTTCCACCTGAAATAACATATTAAGAAAATGATAGAATTAAATATAAGATAGAGTTAATAAAAATAGAAAAAATAGTCAATAAGAGTTAAAGTTTGACATTTTAGTCACGACACATAATACAACGTTGTAATAAATGTGAGCATAATTTATTATGGCAAGCGATTGAAGCCCACCAGCCACTTACCTGCCAGGTGAAGCACTGATCACTTACCTGCCAGTGCATGATCACTACTGCAGGTGAAGCACTGATCACTTACCTGCCAGGTGAAGCACTGATCACTTACCTGCCAGGTGAAGCACTGATCACTTACCTGCCAGGTGCTTCTCTCATCACAGATCTCAACAACAAAGTCCAAGATCTCAACTCCACCATCGTCGGCTGGTTCATCCCACTCCACTACGGCCTCATGAGACGTCACGTCGCGTGCTCTCACCTCTTTAGGGGCTTCTGGTTTGTCTGTAATGTGTCAAACAGATATAAGCAAAGAATTAGATTCTCAATAACAGTTTCATGTGTGTCATTGACGCTTAATGGTATTCGCATACGAAAATGTTCTGTCAGTTAATTAAAACGATCAATCAGTGTAGATCAAATAAGTGTAGGTAGTTATCATGCCTATCACTTTACTGCACTGGCAGTAAGTCCTGAATATATATGTTGCAGTGTAACCTAGTCATCTTAATGCAAATTAATCTTGATACGAGAAAGGACTGCAATAATTATATGTTATCTTATATGTTTAATTCACAGGTTCTCTCAAAGTAACATTTTTAACGATAATGCCAGTCATTATATACAGCATAGTTCACTTGGATTATGCACAAATTTCTAACATTAATCATTAAGTCACCATAAACAAAAATTGTTATGGTAGAAACATGATTGATGTCCAATGCATTAGTGTACGCTACATACTGTATGATAAACATGAACAAAATATGACAAACTACATTTTAGAAAAGAGTTACTACAAGGACTTGATAACTATGGATTTAGCCTATTTACCGATGACATTGACATAACAGACATCGTCTCCTCTCCCATGTCATTCTTAATCTTTATTGTGTACTTCCGCTTGTCGTCGACCCTGGTGGAATCTTTCACGGTCACGATGGACTTCTTACTGCCTGACTCCACCTGCAGCAAATATATTAAACATCAATATAGGTAACACATGAGTTAGACTCATCTGTCCTATGTACCTTTGTAGCTAATATGTTTATCAAGCAGTATACTGAATACTATTAGCACACTTTAGATTATCCCAACATCAGCACACATAAGGATGTTGGGGGGGGGGGGTCACTTTTTACACTTTTTATTACAGCATTAGCAAAACTGAAAAGAAATCAGATTTTTTAGGAATTTTTCAGCGACTTGAAAGTCTGTGTGACATAATCAATCTAGAGCCAAACATTACATTTGTTTTCTTGTGATCCTTGATTGGCTTTTCCATTGAACAGCCAGGTGACTTCAGGTGCAGGTATGGCTCTATATGGGATCTCTAACTTGATAGGCTGTCCTGCCTTTACAGTTAAGCCATCCTTGTATTTGTCTCCAACCTTCAGTTCAGGGGCAGCTACAGGAAAAAAGATTAAAAATAGTTAAATTTAAATTAGAAAGACCTTTAATGTATGATATCATTAATAATAAACACACCTGCTTTTTTGAGTATAGCATGATAAGAGGATAGCAATGTCTTCTATTGCAGTCGTAGTTAGGGGTCGTCAATTTATTAATTTTTATACACATTTATAACATTTTCACAAGCGTACAAACTGTCAATGCCGCGTACGCTTTCAGCATTTCTGAAAATGTTGATCCATTTGCTTGCGCCGCGCGCCCAGCCGCATCGCACGCATCCTCACGCCGCGACGCGCGACGAGCCCCTGCCGCCCGCGCAACGCAGGGACCGCTGAACAACAAACCTAGCTAGCTAGTAGCAGCAAGTGCAGTGTAAACAACCGCGCGATGGCGGTTTTGCATGTAATTCATATACATGTAATCTATGTAGATTAGTGTGAACAAAAATCAACATTTTTCTTCATACACTTTTGGGGAGTCTCAAAAAGTGTACGCTTATACGCTTGTGAATCTTGATAATTGTGAACGACCCTTAGTGACACATATCATAATAGTATTAATACAGTAATTCTAACCCGTTAGAAACAGATGTACAAAGTTGGCACTTTACAGCCATACCTCATTCTGTGACACAGATGACCAAATAATAATAATATACAATAAGCTAATTCCATAAACAGGTCTTTTGTGTAGCCTGTGACAAACCTAGTCTCAAAATTGTACACTAGATAGAGATTGTGAAATTAAACTTGATATATACTAATTATAGAAAAAAAAACAGCATACATTTAAATACCAATAAGTGCTTTACTAAGATAATGTAGTCATTCTTACTTGTTTATCTTGGGCAACAAATGGTTTGCGACTTCTTTAGCTGACAGCCCCATTTCATTTTCTGCAGTGACTCTAACCTTGTACTCGTACTTGGTCCTCTTGAGGTTAGGAAGATTTGTACAGGTATCCTTTGTCTTGGTAACCCTCTTCCACCTGTAAATTATTTACAGATATAAAGACCTGAGAGCTCTTCATTTCACATGTGGTTTGTTACATGTAGAGATAAATCATTATCGCGACGAATCAATGCATGACAAATTGTATTATATACTGTCTGTGCGTCATCCATGTCACAGATTTCAACCTGGTAGCAAGTACCTCAGCTCCACCACAGTCTTCTGGCTCATCCATTCACCTTAGCTTCGTTAGAATTAACGTCGACAACTCTGACTTCTTTGGAACATCTGGTTTGTCTATAAGAAGAAATGTGAGATGATGTACAAATGGAATCGATCAATTTGGCTGTTGATACAACTGAAAATATATGTCAACATGCAAGTAATATACTGCTATTAAGCCGATTATTATGTTGTACAAATTTGCTCATGATATGTACATATTTCTATTGTTAAATACTCAATGTAATACTGAACATCTTTATTAGTTTTCTCTAATTCAAATACAAACATTGATACCTTATCTTATACTCACCTATGACATTAACATCAACAGTAAAACTGTCATGCCTAGCTCATTCTCAACCTTGATGGTATATTCTCCCTTATCACTCCTTCTTTGTTTTCTTCACTGTAACATTGGATTTTGCTTTGGTAGATTCCACCTGTAACATGTTAGCAGATTATACTCCCGATCATGGTGATCATGATAGCTGACAGTATAGCTAACAGCATAGCTGACAGTAACATTCAACAGTAGAATTGCAACAAATGTAAACGATGAACTAGAGAACATACTGCTACAATAAAATTTATATAATAGCATATAATATATTCGTCAACTACCTTTGTCCTGTTATCTTCTTCAAGAGGTTTGCCATTGTACGTCCACGTGACCGTCAGGAGCAGGGATAGCTTTATATGGGATCTCAAGTTTGATAGGTTGTCCTGCCTTTACAGTTATCCTTATCATATGTATTTCCGACATGGAGGGATGGTGCCACATAATAAAATAGTACACAATGTAAATGTTTTTTTTAGCATATATGTTTACATAGATGAATTTAGAGGATGGTTAACGTAACGAAATGCTTTACGTTTACACAAAATAAACGATTTCCTTTTGCCTCTTGCACGCTTTAACAAAATGACTTACTTGGCTTGTCTTGGGCAACAAATGGTTTCTCAGCTTCCTTCGGTTCACCTTTTCCCATTGCATTCTCAGCAATAACTCTGACCTTGTACTCATGATCTTCTTTGAGATTATGTAAGCTTGCAAGACCATCATTGTTTTTAGCCACTTGACGCCACCTGAAATGGAGACAGCCACCTGACTAAATTCAAGTCTCTGACAGACAATATGTGGCAGTATTAAGTAGTAAATTGTTTGGGCTTTATCTGTATGAATATCAGTATCTTATTATAATGCATAATTATATATAGAAATAAAGCTATAAACAATTTATAATGAATACATGTTAACACATTGCATACTAACTTGAGTGGGTAACTGATATTACCACTATGCATAATAATACAGCAATATTTTTTATAACAAATAACTAACATGCATAGCATATATCTAAAAATGTTATGATTTATTTATTTATTAATTTCTAAATAATTTTTAAAATTAATGTTTTCATTGATTAAGGATTAATGTGTGACAAACCACACGCACCTGTCTGGAGCCTCATCCATGTCACATATCTCCACAATGAAGTCCCGAATCTCGGCACCACCATCATCCTCCGGTGCATCCCACGCTACTGTTGCCTCTTTGGCTGTCACATCCTTCATTCGCACCTCCTTAGGTGCAGCCGGTTTGTCTTTATGACATGACATAAAATAAATTAGTCATTTCAGCTTAAAAATACGAACAACACGATTTGCAAATATTTTGTCCGTCGTCAACCATGAATTTGCGCGATGCATGAAATCGTGTAAGTAAATCACTTTATTCCCACTTGTGAAGTTCGACATGATCTGTCTGGACAGCAATAAAGAGCAGGAATAGTAACAAGACCTTCAACTTACCAATGACCTCTACAGGAACAGTAAACGAATCCTCTCCCAGGTCATTCTTAACTGTGATTTTGTACTCTCCTTTGTCAGCTCTCTTAGAGTCTTTAACCACGACCGAAGAGTTGTTTTTGGTAGTGTCAACCTGGAGAAATGAACAATTTTATAGATCTTTATAAACTCTATCTTATATACTATCAGTTAGATATATGGGATTGTAAGTCAATCAGTTAATGTATATCTATAAATATCCAATTTAATGTATCCTGTCTGCGAATTTAGGCACAGAGTAATAACCGAGTAATGACATGACAGATAATTATTTCCATCATGCTAACACTAGGAAAATGTTCAGGGAAATGACTCATGTTATCATATGTCATGTTTATATATATATGCTTTTCATGAACACATTGCCTTGCAACTCATTTCAGTCTAAGAAAGTTTTAACAAATGAGTATTGCAAAACGTGAAAGGGATTCCGTCAACAAACAATCTCGTGTGGAACATGCAGGTATTCTAATAGCTTGCCTTGATTTTGCCACCTTCTTCCAGGGGCTGGCCATTGAACTCCCACGTTACTTCTGCTGGGGGATTTGACCGGAATGGAATATCCAGCTTGACAGGCTGTCCAGCTTTCACCTTAATTCCATCATTGTACTTGTCACCGATTCTGAGTGATGGTGCACCTAAAACAATATAAATCAATACAAACTTTAGAGCTTTTCGTCTAAAGTACCACTACCGATGTGAGATACTTTTAGCACAAATTATAGAACGGGATATCTAAGAAATGACAATAAATATTACTAACTATAACTAAAGCATGATATTAGTGTAATGATCGATTTAGTTTATAAACATGTTGTTGAGTGCTTAGTATCTCTGATGCCCTCCACCAGACAGAGGTTTTCCTTGCAAAACAGCAGTTTAGGCATTGAAATTTTTTCCAATTTAAAACTCGCAAAAAGAAAGAGCAGGACTGGATTGACAGAGCATGGGTCCACGTATCATTATTAGTATAACTATGACCAACTTCGTAATGGATTCCATAACCATACTCTATTTGGAATCACTATCTCTAACATAAGTCCCGGACAAACTTGAGCCTTAAAGCTAGCAGCACACTTCACCATTTTCGTTGCTCGTACAGGCAATTTTCGTGTGTCGGCATATTTTTGTGGCTGTTGCCCGGCGTCACAGCACACTCACCAAAGTTGCCACACCGAGCAATATTCGGTGGTGCAGAAATCATACGGCTTTGATTGGATCGAACAATTGTGGTCACCACTAAAATTTCCATGGTGAGTGATCGTTGCGCGCCCGCCCCAGTGACCCCCAGGGCCCCGGGCAACACTTGGCCATTTTTGTGGCGACCACGAAAATTGCCTGTACGAGCAACGAAAATGATGAAGTGTGCTGCTAGCTTTAGAACATGATTAATAACGTGTAGGTGCTTACTTGGCTTGTCCTGTGCCAAGACAGGCTGTTCAGTCTCAGCTGGCTTACTGCATCCAGCTGCATTCTCAGCACTGACCCTGAACTTGTACTCATGGTCCTCCTTTAGATCAGTCACGGTTACCCGCTTCGCCTTAGTCGAGGCTACCTTCTTCCACCTAAACCACAATTTTAATACATGACACAACGATAACCTGTGAAAACGACCAAACTACGTATGTACTGAGCACAAGTGTACAATGTACAACACCAATGTATGCACAGTACGATGTATACCTTGTTTCTACCTGTCACTCTTGGTCGCTGGTTTTATGTTGGTTCACATGCTACAGCATTACTATTGTGTTTCAGCTGAATTGTGCTTCATTTCTTCCTGTGCTGTAACTTTAGCTATACTTACTTGTCAGGTGTTTCCTCGTCACAGATTTCAATCTGGAATCCGAGGATTTCAGCTCCTCCATCTTCATCTGGTGAATCCCACTCGACTACAGCATCCTCTGACGTGATATTAGCAACCCTGACGTCGTTCGGTGCAGTTGGAGTGTCTGCACGAGTAAGTACACAAAATGCGACTATCGTACAAGAAATAAACCAGTAAATAAAAAATACAGTCAGAGTAAAAGAAACAGTGACTTGGGAGGGCATGATCAGCTCACAATTAGTGCAGCATCCGTGCAGTGAACATCTGCATTAAGATTTATTCTGCCAATAACTATAAAAATAATTTTTTAATGTATCAAGGCAAAGATGTGCAGATTTCAGCTAAAATAGGGAATAGATTCCTACCGATTACTTTGACAGGAATGATTGCCTCATCTGCTCCATGCTCGTTGACAATCTGTATCTTGTATTCACCGCTGTCATTCATACTCACATCGTCAATGCTGATTATGGACTTGGTGCCCGTGTTACTCACTACTACGCTGTCTGGCAATGGTTCCTAAAATTTAATGCACATACGTCTCAATGTATATTTAATGTATATATCAATGTATACTCAAACTATCTCAATGTAATTTTTACATCTCAAATTTGGACAATTTTGTTAGATCATTATGGGCAACAGATGAGTCATTTTATTTATTGTAAAATTGTATTAATAATGAAATCAGGAGTGAATAAAAATGTGTTTTTTTCACTTCTGATGTCATTAATAAACGAACAATGACAAAAACTATGAAAGATTATATGCTTCTGATAATAATATGAAACGCAGCAATGGTAAATATGTAATTCGCGTTTATGCGCATGGATTTATTGGAACTTTACACACATACCTCATTCATAAGCCAGGCAATTTCAGGTACAGGCGAGCCATCAAATGGAACCTCAAAATTCATAGTTTCGCCCTTCTTAACTGTAATACCCTCCTTCATCTGATCTGACAGCTTGAGTGCAGCTGGTGCTAGATAAAAAAAAGGAGATGTGTCAACCAATCGACTCACCATCACTACAAAAAGATTAAACTACATACTATTTCATTGCATTTTAACTGAGAAAATATCAAATTTACTTTTGTGATCTTTAGCGACGATTCTCTCGGATGGCCGGCTGAATCTTCCTGTCCCCATCCTGTTCTCTGCTGCGACGCGGAACTCATACTCCTCTCCTTCGACGAGTTCATCCAGCCTGTAGGACGTGTCAGTGATGGGCTCCCTTGACACCTTCATCCAGCGCGGGCTGTAACCTAAGCAGTGCCCAGCATACACATATACATGCATGTTAAGAGCATGTGTGTGGTGATTTGGTGTGATTAGACGATGTGGTGGAATTAAATTGCAATTTTGCTGTACAAATTTTAAATTTTTACCGTGCCAGTGTTACATAGTAACTGCATAAGCTGTAGGTAGTTGTGTAATTAAACATCAGATTAATTTAAAATACAAGCCAAAAACATGATTCTGTAATCCTCGCAGTAATTCACAGGAAATACAAAGATTTTCTGGCACTAATAATGTTTAAGCAGGTATTACTCATTGAAGAGCCCTCAACAATATCAATATAGCCTACATAGGATATACATATATATATATATATATATATATATATAATATACACCTTCACACATACATACATACATACACACATATGTACATACATACACACATACCTGTGCGTTTTTCTAAGTGATATCCAGTAACAGGAATTCCAGCATCTTTCTCCGGTGGTTTCCAGTTGATGATACAAGATTCAGGTGTAATGTTGCTAACTTCTGGTGCTGCAGGTGGCTCTGGCTCATCTATGTACAAATTATGCAATATAATTAACACTAGTTATAATAAACCATGTTAATTGTAATATATATATATATATATAAGGCACTTAAAATTCAAGTAAACATAGAGGTAACTAAAAATCTAGAGAGTATAAATATTAAGTACTGTAACTGTGGGACGTATGTGTATTTTGGTTATAATAAAATACTCAGCCTTTGCTTTAAAACAATATTATATACTGTACTTCAGTCATATTGCTGACCTGCTTTTGGACCAGGAGTAAAAATGTAGTAACCACATCGATGGATACTTACACACACAGGGATAACTGATGATATTATCGTTACTCGATTCACATGGTTTGAACGAATGCAAATTAAATATAGCAAGTGAACACCTGAGAACCTACCGAACATATTCTTCGCCGTGATCGGTTGTGATGTCTCGAGGGGTTCACTGTTGCCAGCCTTGCTCTGGGCAGATACACGGAAGTGGTAGCGGTTACCTTCGATGAGGCCGGGAACAGTGTAGGTGCACTCGGTCGCGGTGCCGGCGTCAGTCCACATTTGACGCCTCGCATCACGACGCTCAATACGATAGCCTGTGAGATTCATAACAGACGTTGGCTTATTATAGTAACCATGTTTCTCGCAAAATGGAACTATAATTTCGACCCACACGTTAAGACACAAATGTTCCTAGAGCTGGATTCCTTTAAATAATTCTATTGGAATAGAAGAATACTAAAATGATTCATTTCAGAAAAATCGCTGTAAATAATGCATCCATACTGATAACCCTCACTAAAACATTGACTTCTATGAACAGAAAAGTGTACCTAATCCCAATCATTACTAATTCAGGAGAAGAGCTGCTACATTCACAGGTGCATACCTGTGATAGGACTGCCGCCATCGTCTGCCGGAGGTTCCCAGGCCAGCGTTACTGTATCCACCGTCGTCTCAGGAACTGTCAAGTTTTGTGGTGACTTGGGCTTGTCTACAACGCACAGCGTTAAACAATTAAAAGAGAAAAATAAACTCTACGTAAAATGTATGATGTAAATTCATCACAGTTGGTAGTTATTGCAGGAGGAAGTGTGAATTAGACCAGCTAGAAATATCAAATAGTATGGGGGATAACAGTATAAGAAATTACAAGTTACCATACACAATATATATACTTTATCGTGGTTAGATATTGTTTGGTATCATGTACAAAAAATGTTACTAGAGCAAAAAAAGTGTTACTAGACCTTCACTCCACCAATGTGTTACACTACGTTGTGGACATTTTAAAAGTTCAATGCAATAGGGAATTTACTTAGCAGTAACAGTAGAGGTACCATACCGATACGAACAAGACACCTGCAAGAAAGACATGCATTACAGTACTCTTTTGTTTCATAGAATATTTTCATAGTATATATTAATGATAGTACCTATGATAGTAACAGGAATCTCTGCTGAGTCTTCACCAAGGTCATTCTTTATTTCGACACCATAGCTGCCGGCATCATCTCTGTCCGCTCTAGGTATTTCTAGGATTGCCTTGTCTTCATCCACAGTCACCTTCATTATATGTTATAAAAAGAACAACTATTTATAACACACCACAGCAGTAGTAAATTGCCAGCAACACAGTATCACTAATAATATTGAACGAACAACATAACACAGGTTTTACTAAGAATTGTGAGAGATATATTACCCTAGAGAACACGATAACAATATCTTAATTTATATAAAAAACAGTTTGACCAAAAATATCTCGTTAATTAATGGTTGCTGAAATAATCGGATATTTTTCTCACCTTGGCTCTTCTGCCTAAAGGTTCTCCATTTTTAGTGAATTTCACATCAGGTGTTGGGCATCCAGAGAAAGGCACTTCTATCTTGATAGTATCGCCTCCCTTTACTTTGATTCCATCCCTCAAAAGAGCTTCATCAAGATTTAGCTTGGCAGGCTCTATCATAATAAACAATTACAAGATTTATTATGCAAACTTAGATCTTAATATAAAACATACGAATATAAATATATATGTTATTAAATTTATATCCAGATTTCGCCCCCGAAGGTTGGAATTTTAAGTGATATTATACTTACCCTTGACTACTATGTGACATGTAAGCATACAAAACAATGCATAATCTAACCGAACAATCCCATAACATTTTAATCGATTAAAAATTGTCCCGTGGTAAAATAGCCTCCAATGCTTGTCAGTCAGCAAAATGTTAGACACTGTGACATGATGTATGTACCAAGTGTGTGTTGTGGACTTACCTTCGTAGGTAATGGTCTAAATATCCTAATGCATGAAACAATTCGGTGTAAAATCGAAGAAAAACATTGCACAACTACTGAATTATATTTGAATTATATTCACCAACCTGGTTGTCTCGTAGCTTTAGTGGCTTCCGCAGTTTCCACTGGTGCACTCGCTCCAATCGCATTCACTGCGCTAACACTGAAGCTATAGCTGTGACCCTCCTTCAGCTGAGGTATCGTCCACTCTGTCTCTGTTACATTAGTTGCAACTGTTTCCCATCGGTTGTCTCTAGTATCACGCTTCTCAACAATATAGCCTACAAAACAGAAATGGTGTAAAAAAAATTGCATGTATAAATAAACACGCTGTTTTTTGCTGTGCCAATATTTAACATTATTTATATACACAATTAATTTGATTTATTAGCAAGTCTGTTTAATAATAAATAGCTCTACAGTAGACACTTCTGGAACATTCTGCATGGAGTAAAATAATAACAGAGACAATGACAAAATGTCTTCCTTTTTTTAGAAAAGATGTTCAAGTTTTGGTACCTGTAATTGGACTTCCTCCATCATGTTCAGGCTTCTCCCAAGCAATGGTGATGTTATCCTTTTTCACATCAGTCACTTCAGGTTGCACCGGGCAATGTGGCTTGTCTACAATTAATCAAAAAAGCATAATATAAATACATGTGTGCATGTGTAAAGACATCAAAACTAGTTTTATACCTCATTAACCTGCTATACGTGAAATGACACTTTTTTAATAATGGCTATTTAACCAGAAAATTTATTCAGCTAAAATGAAATCAGCTAATTCACATACCATATCCTATATAAGGACTGGATTTAACTCAGGGATCTATAACACCTCGCAGCTAAATAAAATTAACTATCACATGACTTACCTAGCACAGTGACACTAAACAGTGATTCCTCTTCCCCTTCATCATTGGAAAGCTTAAGCCTATACTCTCCTGCATCAGTGGGTTTAGTTCCAGCTACGTTGAGAATGGTTTTACCTTTCATCACGTCAACCTGTTCAGAGAGGAGCGAATTCATACGACAGATTTCCACAGACTAATAGAATGCTGTAGAAATTTTTTAATTTATTAGGGCTTTTCTATATTGCATTGTCTGCAGAATGGAAAATGATACAATGCAGATAAGCACTAGATGCACATTGCCCATACTGCACTGTGAACTGTGCACTGGAACCACTCCGACTTCAAGTCCCACCATGGTCAATGCTGTTGTGCCCTTGTATAGAACACTTTACCCCGACTTGGTTCAGCCGACATTTGCTTTGCATTTGGTTTATTTCGCCGGTGGGCAACACCAACCTCACCCACATAAAAGTGAGTAGCTTTGCTGGGAAAAATGCAATTCTTACAGAATTTAATGCAACACAGTTGCTGAGGGCCTATGCTACCGAATCAGAGCCAATGACTTAACAAACACAACGCACATGCGATCTGTTGTTGCTCTCTGAAAGCTCGTCGCCGATAAACCACGCCACCTCGGGTGGAGGGGTGCCAGTAAACGGCACCGTCAGAACTAACGTCTCTCCGGCGTTGATGTAGATTTTCTTGTGCTTGTCGTCAAGCAGAGCGTGAGGCGGCGCTGGAAAATAATGAATCACGCAGCTTTCATTTACTGCAATGAGGCACCTAGGTAAGTTAATTACTTTAGTTTAGTTTTGTTTTAGTTACGTATTTTGATTAGAGCATATCAGCTGCTATCAATATTAAAACAATGACCTTGATCCACTTGTCACACAATAAGATTAGCTGCGAACCGCACCTCTACGGTGTCATGGTTGCAATTGATATGCATCATGGTTAGTGTTGTCAATCGGTTGTAATTTTGTAATCGATCATCGGTTGGACCCAAGTAACCGATGATCGGTTACAATCGGTTACTCAGGGTGTTGAATGCCTGTGTGTGCGTAACTTCGTGTGCATGTACGTGTGTGCATGTACGTGTGTGCATGTATGTGCTTGTTTAGCCCTGTTTACTGTTTGTTTTGCACTGTTTACTACTGTGTGTATAATACATGTACTGATTCTCATCACTTTTCCAAGTTTTCTTGTTCAAATAAAAAAAAAAAAATGGGTGATTATGGATTTTGATAACCAAGCGCTTGGTTCGAGCCACTGTTCAACCGATGATCGAGTATAATCGATGATCGTGACATCACTAGGCGCTTGGTTCGAGCCACTGTTCAACCGATGATCGAGTATAATCGATGATCGTGACATCACTAATCATGGTACATAATTGTGAGGCGTCAAGCAGTTGTCAAGATGGAGTAATGCATGTCAACACAGAGGTGTATAATTATAATATATACCTGGTTTATCAACAGCTTCAACTGCTTCATCTGTTTCCACCGCCTCGCTGGCTCCAGCGTCGTTCTCAGAGTGGACTCTAAACTTGTACTTGTTACCTTCCTTTAGCTTTTCCACAACCGTGTGTGTAGTCTTTGTCTTCGTAACCTTTCTCCAAATCTCTTCATCTTCTTCCATGCTGTTATAAAATGTAAGTTAAGAATATTGACACTACCTTTAGCAGGGCAAAAGCATAGAAACAGCACTGTAATAATTTCAAATTTATTGGTTTACAAATGGAATATAGTGCAACAAAGAGTAATGAATAGTGTCAGGGCAAATTAAAGGTTGAACAAAACCAAGAATTTGAATCACGAGAATTAGCCCGTTTCACAAGTTTACATGTGGTCAAACTCACACCATCATAATTTATATTCTTAGTTTTTTTTTTATAGTGTGAGTTTGTACTCTATGAACTCATAGATTCCATCATTCACGCTATACCATTTTAGAATTTACCACTTGTTGCCTAATGAAAGGAAATGAGAAAACAAGAAAGACAATAAATGCCATGTTCAAACTTAACAAGATGAACACGTTGAACACGAAATTACATCGATGATTAATTGTATCAGTTTGCTGTAATTCACTTACACTTCAACAACGTAGTCGATTATATCAGCACCACCAGCATCATCTGGAGCACCCCATTCAAGCGTTGCCTTGTCTGCACTGATATCCACAACCTTAATGTCCGTAGGAGCTGCTGGTTTGTCTGTGGCATAACAAAGATGAACATGAAACAATAGGAAGGGCCTATGCGTGCGTGCTGTGCTGTGCCGTGCCGTGTGTGCGTGCGTAGTACATGCGTGCGTGCGCATGCATGCATGTGTGTATATAA
Source organism: Priapulus caudatus (assembly GCF_000485595.1). Classification (NCBI taxonomy): domain Eukaryota; kingdom Metazoa; phylum Priapulida; class Priapulimorpha; order Priapulimorphida; family Priapulidae; genus Priapulus; species Priapulus caudatus. The sequence goes on from NW_014577398.1 coordinate 106,077, forward strand.
TAGCATTTTAATTTCCAGTATATATGCCCAATGGATTGAATATAGAGTAACCACAAGCCGTTACAGATTGATTACACTACGACAGTAACAGTCGTATGTCACCAGCACTAATTATTATTCAATATAATTGCTAAATAAAGCACACTAACTCACCAATCACATTGACAGGTATAGATGCAGAATCCTCTCCAAATTCATTTCCTAGTTTTATACCATAGGAACCAGTATCTTCCTTCTGTGCATCCTTTACTGTTAGCACAGCAGTGTCACCTATTGTCTCAATCTGAAATATAAACAAGACTACATGTTAAATATGTAACGTTATGATTATTAGGTAGGTTTTTGCCCACAATATATTAATTTCACACTGCAAAGCTTGACACATACCCTTGCAAAATTATGGAAATAAAAAAAACATTGATGGTTTTACTATAGCTGGCAGATTAGCTGGAATTAATGATATAATGAACACTAAAACACAAAATTGCATAAATGAACTATCTTCAGATTACATCTTGCAACTCTGAATCGATGACTAGTGTGATCTTGAATTGCTAATTTAGGCAGTTTCTTTCTATACAGTCAATGCACACCAGTTCTTGAAGTTTTTACAATTCAGGTTTGATATGGTATGTGCATGCAGGCAAGGAACTGGCTGAGCATAAGTATTTTACCAAACTGTGCAAAACATGACAGGTCTGGGATGGTCCATATCAAAATTGATTTAAAGAAAACAATACAACATTCTTATTCACGCCAACCTTACTTTAACTCTGTCATCGTTGACAAGCGGTGTGTCTCCACACGTCCACGACACCTCTGGTGGTGGCATTCCACTGAATGGAACTGTGATTTTCAGATCATCTCCAACCTTGACATTCATTCCATTTTTCAGATTTTTACCCAACAGGGCTTTTGGTGGTTCTGCAAAAAACCATTCGTGCTTGTATGAGATTAGCTCTACCAACAGTATAATTAGAGCTAATTATAAGCTGCTTAGATACAATAATGTTACCCAACACAAGAGTAGGGGGTAGTACCCTACTCTTGTGTTGAATTACATTAGTAGTACGGCCCAATCCTAGTTTAGCACCCAGGACTCGATTAGTATAGCACATAATATTGCGAACTATATATCCTGAGGTCCCAATTAAACTAGGATTGTGCACATGAATGTATCAGGGGTGTATAATATAGACATAATTATTAGGAGACATATAATGTAGGAGTCTATATTATTCACTCCTGATTGTATATATACTCTGCTGAAATACGTAGGAAGTATTAGCCAACGACCCTACTCTACTTCTACTCTGTATCCTACTCTTGTTGGGTTACGTTATTGAAACTCTACCCTGCTCTGCTCTGCTCTTTTAGGCAGCTATGCCACAACATAACACAACAATAATCCATGACAGAATAAACGTTTTCCAGAATTATCCACTACATTATGAGTAGTGCAGATGAGAATCTATATACTTTGAACTACATAATAAGTTCCTGATATTGTGTAATACTGTCACTGGTAAACCCTGTTACATGTTAGCAAAAAACTCAACACAAAGAAAAGATCAAAATCGTTGTCACTAGATGGCGCTTTGCATATTTTGTGTACAGTTACTTAGTAACAACCCCAATGGGGGCCGTTCAAGCTTGCGACTCTCATCACGCCAGTGACTGGATGAAACTTCGATCCCAATCAAATGTTGCTGTATATCATAGACGTAAGTATTTAAACTGTTTACGCAATTGTAAGTTTGGTCTCATGTAATATTAATAGGTAACTACAAAGGCTCAGTCAGAGTCAGAGTTAAAATCCACATCGTAGAGGCTATACTAGAGCTCTGTGTTGAATTTGACTGTAGCCGACTGTATGTGTATACAATACCGGTACATTGCCAGCTATTACTGTATTAGTATTAGTATTAGTATTAGTATTACTATTACTCATTAGGCCTATTCATGTGAGCAAGTATGTCAAGATAACCACACCCTACTTAGATATTGTTGGTTAACGTTAGTCGTTAGGCAAGCTAGACCAGTGCCAGTGGCAGTGGCAGTGCCAGTGGCAGTGCAGTGATTTCATCCTCCAAGCAATGCCGTACGATTAGGCCCCTACTGACGAGCACACTGAGTCACAGTGAGTGAAGCAAATATACATTTTGCATTGTTGAAAACAATTACAAAACACACTTGTTTCACCTAGGCCCTACTCACTGACACTGTGACAATAAGTTAACTACGCTGTTAATTGCGGCATGACATCATGCTGGGCCACATTCACACACTATTAATTATTATCCAGAAAGATTTCAAGTAGAGACCTACATAGTAAAATTTAGAATACAATAACACAGCCCACGTGTTTACTATTTTTCATATTTGACTAGTACAGCCTTGTAAAATTCTGACATGATAATTTGTAAGATGCCAATTCAACAAGCATCCTGTGATGCTAATTTCGCTATCTAGATTGAGCTAGCATTAGTTCTTAGACCAGATACCAATCTAAAAATCTACATGTTAGCAAAAACTCAGTCACAACAAGGCGTGAGATTGGATTAAGTGATAGTTTGGCACCCCTGCAATATGTTTTCGGATACATAATGTGCTACACTAATCTGGAGTGCTAAACTAGGCTTGGGCTGTGAGATTTAATTTGAATTAAATTAAATTAATTTAGTAACTGCTTATTTTGGTAGGCGTGAGGAACGTTTTCTCTGTTTAGACTAAGTGTGGTAAAATCATGCAGATTCAGTTCATGAAGGAATTACATTTTGGTACAACACATACCTGGCCATGCCTAGATGGACTTTGCAATAACCATAAAGATTTGGCAAATGTCTGGCTAGACCAGTTTATTACTAATAATCACGTTAGTACTTGACCTTTATAACCTAATTTTATGTCAGTATCGCATGGCAGGTGGCACGATAGGCACTCATTAACCTAATTGAATTTTATTGATTTGTTCCACTCACACTATAACTATAGCTTGCAGTTGGGTAGCTGCACGTACATTGTGCAGTGAAAGTTGCGTATAGTGCCACACGTGCACCCACACAAGAATTCTTGCAAATATTTAGGTTCCAGTGCAAATATTCGGTACTGTATAATTTAAAATGTCAAAGCAAAATCAGCCGTAACTATGTTCCCTCAGGTTTCTTCTTGTCACGCGAGAGGAGAAAAGAGGCAACCTGACGTGTGCATTAACGTGTGCATTCGACTAACGATCATGTCACAAGTTCAAATATTCGGTACTGTATAATATAAAACGTCGAAGCTGTGACTACGTTTCTTCAGGTCTCTTCTTGTCACGAGAGAGGAGAAAGGAAGCAACCTGACGCGGTGACAACTAACGATCATGTCACAAGTCGTGGACCTCGATGAGGAACTGCTGGACAACCTCTACACCTGGATCGACAAGGTCCCGCTGTCGCGGGTCAAGCGTAACCTTGCCCGTGACTTTTCCGACGGCGTCCTCGCAGCAGAGGTTGTCAAATTCTTCTTCCCGCGATTAGTAGAGATACACAACTACGTGTCGGCAAACTCAGTGAATCAGAAGGTCGACAATTGGAACACGCTGAACAGGAAGGTGTTATCAAAGATAAACTTCAACGTCACCCCCGACGTCATAAACCAAATAGTCAACTGCAAGCCGTCCGCGATCGAGTGCGTCCTGAGCAATCTACGAACGAAGATCGACATCGCTTTGTGGAACAACAGGAAGAAAGAGGTGAACGATGAGCTTCCAGACTACTTGCCAAAGCAGGATATGTGCAAGTGCAGTGCTCCTTTAGTAGACGAGCCAAAGGTAGGCATCGACGGCAAAATTGATTCACAGGGCCAAGGAACGATTTCCTACAATGTGCAACGGGAGAACAGCTACAGCAAAATACCTCCCAAGGTGATCACTGTGGGCAAAGAAGGCCAGAAAGTTCAGAAATACGTGCCAATTATTTTGCTCGAGGAAAAAGAGCAAGAAGTGTTGTTAAAAGACGAGACGATACAGATTCTGCAGGCAAAAGTTAGAAGGCAAGAACACTTAATTCACCTCAAAGACATACGAATAGAAGATTTGACAAATCGAATCGAGCAGATGAGACCAACCAAAATTTCTCGTGGCAAGGTTGTAAATAACAAGTGAGGGGGTGGGTGCCTATTCCTATATGAATTATGATTCAGTCTTCTTGTGTTAGCTGGTATAGCTAGCTGAAGTTCACTTAGCCAAGTGCATTCGAGTAGATCTACATAGACATATATTATATACAAGTGACCATGAATGGGCTAAAATGGCTGATTTTGTATATGTTTAAAGTATTTTATACGCAGTATGAGCAATATTATATGTATAGTTTAGACGATTCTTTAAAAGGAAAATGAGAAATCGTACCAATACGAATGACCTTTTGCATTGTATGGGAAAAATTCAGGAAGAAATATTAACTGGGTTATTTTATAGAAGGTTCTTACAATCCCTGTCTACGTATTGTTTTTCTGTACTGACTTGTATGTATTGAACACCTTATTGAAAAAAACACATGGATCCACAGATTACGATACTAGAAAATAACGCTGTGCAAGCTCACCATTGCATTCACGAGCGACAATGACATCAGACGCGGGTCCAGGAGGCCCCGCTCCTGCCTTATTCACAGCTGCCACTCTAAACTCGTATTCCTGGTCCTCAATCAATCCTGATAAAAAGCAGACAATTTAGTATGAATGCTGGGGCCATCTTTACTAATTTGTATCATATAAGCACTGCTAATACATGGTATTCATATTCTTAGTACATTACAAAATCACAAATTCCCTACGTGAGCTTTGGTAAAGCATTTTCCTAACCCATAGATAATAAAAGTTAAAAGTGAGAAGTCATAATTCAAACAGTTAATACATTATTATATAGAAGCTCTAGATAAGGTGTGTACCGTCAATGGTGAATGTTGGCTCCTTGATAGGTTCTCGGGTAACCTTGTTCCAGCGTGGGCTGAAGCTTGTCTTTTTCTCAAGGACGTAACCAGTAATAGGTGATCCACCATTGTCCTCAGGTGGCTCCCATGTCACTTTGCAAGAGTCAGGAGTGATGTTGGATACAATGGGCTTTCCCTTGGGAGCGGTTGGCTCAGCTGCAATAATAATTACAATAATAATGCATCAATAATTGTTAATTGCAATAACAATTTAGAATTTGTCAGATTTAATTCCACTAAATCAGCAAGCTCGATGTTGGGCATTTATGTGACTGATGGCTGAGTTTGTATGCTGTTATTATATATAGCTTGTCTTCTGGATTTCCTTTAACTATAAGCATCACTGTCTTTCCTATCACTCTGGGTTAGTACAATTTTTGATTTTCGTTAGGAGTTTAAAACTGCTGGAGATTAGAGTTAAGTTAGAGATAAGACCAAGTTTGTATACATAGTATCATAAGCATCTTTACAATGTATATAACTTGAATATACATTATAATATACATTTTATACACTGTATACATAGTATCTATATCACGTCTATATTTATATGGAGGCGAGTTGCCTCAAAGGTGTCTCTCATTTCCCCTGACTCCTTCACGCATCATGCATCAACAGAGATCTATACTCTGAGATTTAAAACTTTCATCTTTACAAAAGACATGTGCTATGTCACCTTCACCTCCAATATCATTCTTAAACTGACGTTAAACTGACCATGATTGTACCACGTTTTGCATGGGCAATGCATGGCACTTCATGTAGTCTATATGTTTGTGTGCGTGCGCATGTACAGCATACATTCAAACGTACTAAATTGGTCTTTAACTTCAATTGCTCCCATGGTCTCTGCAGGCTCGCCCTGGCCTTGTCTGTTCTCAGCAGTAACCCTGCACTTGTATTTATTTCCCTCGATAAGGTCAGTAATAGTAAAGGTAGTGTCTTGTGTTCTGCCAGCAACTTGGAACGACTGTCTCTTAGTGTCCCTCCTTTCAATGAGATAGCCTGTATTAAAGAAAATTTTCTCATCAAAAGGTTCCACACAAATCAGTACAGAAGAAAACCTTGTACCATAAACACATACCAAAGATCCAAAGAGGGTATCACGAATCACATACCTTTGATTTCATCGCCACCACTGTCTTTTGGTTCATCCCATGTTAGTGTAATGGAGTCGTGTGTGACCTCAGTCACCTTCAGATCCTGTGGAGGTCCTGGCTTATCTGCAATTATTTAATAATGCGTTAATTAACATGCTATTGGGATACACAAACTATAATACAATGTACTGCAATATTGTTACCAGTTGAGTGCACTTACTAATACTAACTAAATGCTAAAATAATATAATAATAATAATAATAATAATAATAATAATAAATAACTACTAAATGCTAATTACCAATAACATTGACTCTGAATGGCACAGTTTCCTGTCCATGTTCATTTTCGACTATGCACTTGTAGTTGCCTGCATCCTTCCCCTGCACAGGTTTCACTACGAGTTGTGATTTCTTCTCGGATGTCACTACTCTTATTCTGCGAGTCTAAAACAGAGTTCCAATCAGGTGAACGTGTGAGGACACATTGTATGTATGAGTCGAGCAACGTTTGCTTAGTTAACTTATTATTGTTACATTTAATGACTTTATAACACGTGAGGTTGAAAGATTAAATTATATCATAGCTTATAACAAACATATATAATTTCATATATAGGAGGGCAAATTACTTTACACTCCTCACTATGTGTGATTGAGTTTGTAGAAAAATTGGCTAAACTGTCATTTCATCATTCTCTTCTCTGAAACCATTTTTAATTGTATCTTGCAGCATACCTCTGTAATTTCTTGCTCTTCTAAGATCCATGTGACAGTGCATGGAGGGTAACCTTCATAGCCAAGTTCTAGGCTTAGCAGTTCATCAGCACTGACAGTGACTTCCTCAAACCTCTTATCCACAAACACTCTTGGAGGAACTGAAATTAATTATGCAATACAAGACTTTGGGCCTGTCCTTTCTAAGGCACAGTCTCTTGTAGATATGTAAACTAAACTTTCATTTAAATTATATGAATCATGTAGTAATATCAAGAGTGTATAATAATAGACTATTAGTTATAAATTTAAATTAAGAATTATTAATAATCAAATTATTAATCTATTATTATACACTCCTGGTAATATAATATATAGTAAATATAAGTATATAGAGTAGTTTAAGTATTTTATCATAAAGTCAAGGTAGTTCATCTTTTACTTCCAAAAATTAAGGAAGCAAATGCCCTCTTACTCTCAACAGTAACATCAGCTTTTGTTCGGTTGTCTCCAGCCTGGCAGACGTAACGGCCCTTATCTTCCCTAACGACGTCGTTGATAACGAGCTTGCGCAGTGTCCCGTTCTTGACAATCTCATACTTCTCACCAGATTCCTGGTTATAAAAATCAAGTACTTGACACCGTAAAACGTGTACATTTTGTGGCTTTATGGTGGTGCATGCCTGATTGTTCTTTGCATTCGTGCAATGTTTGCATATATGCTATTGCCAATGTAATCTGGAACTATTTCCCTCAGTGGTACTAATTCGTACTGCAGTCCTTTGCATGATGCCAGGCCAGCTTATATGCAACTTACTCTGATGGGTTTCCCATCTTTCAGCCATGTCACGTCAGCATCATCAAATGATACTTCGCACGACAAGGTCACCGTATCGTGCTCTCCACAGCTAACATCTTCCAATTTCCTGATAAATTCTGCTGCTGGAGCCTCTGCATCAAGCACATGTAAACGCCCATTAATGCAAAATGTCAATTAAACATTTAAATACTTTTTTCTGTTTCACTGTACATAAAGCCATCCAATGTGAGGCACATGCGAATGACAAATTTTACATTTTCAATTGTAAATCCTATTTGTACTGGGCGATAACTACATCCCATTACTTGGTCCTCAATGAAAACACTAAGAATATCTAGCTTTTTCTCCCTTCTGCTCAACGGATGGCGCTAGCATGCATTTTTTGACATGACAGCTTACACATCTGCATGACCCCATGCATTATATATGCATTAGATATCACACTTTGATAGGCTAAATCACCCACCTTCCACATTCACGATGCACGCCGTCTGCTTGTTTCCCGTTTGGCAGAAGTACGTTCCGTTGTCGTCGAGAGACGCTTCCCGGATGAACAGCTTGCGCCGACAGCCGTCCTCACTGACCTCAATGCGACCTCCTGGTCTCAACGGTCTCTGGTTCTTCAACCACTTCACCTGCATCAAGTGGAGAGACAGTTTCAGTGATCACTTACACAACTGTTACAACATGTACGACCCAACTGGATATATATATATGTGAATTGGACATAATGTACATATAAGATTCTTCAACCACTTCACCTGCATCAAGTGGAGAGACAGTTTCAGTGATCACTTACACAACTGTTACAACATGTACGACCCAACTGGATATATATATATATATAATTTTATATATATATATATATATTATAACATATATGAATTAGACAGAATGTACATATATAAAACTCGTATTAGGCACGTAGGTGAAATTGGTATGCGAAAGGGTTATAGATAAAAGCAAGGGTAATTCCTGAGAAAAGAAGTAAGGTAATATCATGGAGTATAAACTAGTAATGAGAATCACTAATGAAAGGATGATGTTCAAGAAATATTCCAATGTGTGAAGAAACTTCAGGTATACCTTTACACATTCATTTCTGAAGACGTTACACGAATGGTACTACTGGAATTGGGTTTAGCCCCCTCTCAAAAGCATGTTGTGAGACCAGGCACTGGATTAGAAATAACCGATTTTGGGAGAGTCGTGTTTGAACACACACATACCTCCATGTCCTTGTGGGCAACCTCACACACCAGCTCAATGCTTTCTTTCTCCATAACTTCAACATCTCTAAGCTGTGAACTGAATCCTGGCTCAGCTGCAAATGAACACAAGATTAGCACACTTATATAGATATATATATATATATATATATATAAACCCCTTTTATTCATCAAGAACAAGAAAATGATGTACAGAGAACAGAATATCATTAATTTTTGCTAAGTCATACATTTTACACTCAGCTTGGCTGCTGACTTGTTGCCCTCTAGCTTGCAAGTGTATGTGCCCTGGTCATCCAAGCAAGCTTCCTTTATTGTTAGTGTCAATTTGTTTCTGTCAATCTTAGTGCGGATTCTCTCTCCCGTCTGAATACGGCGTCCGTCCTTCAGCCACTTCACGTTCTGTCAAAGATTTTGAAGGCACTTTTAATGTTGTCTGTTATGCAATGATATTAATAGTTATACAATGACATTACTATCATTTGGCAACATCATTTTGTTTTTGAGTTATAGTCAACGTTAATATGGGACTTATGCGTGAAACCTGTCATATTGCATGACTATAACAAATACTATAATTAGTAAATACGATAATATTCTGAAAACTTATTGAATATATACTAATTAATTTCATGCTAAAACTGGCACTGAGAATAACCTGTAAATACAGGTAATTCGCTTGCATGCACCTGTTTCTGTTTCAACTATTATTTTAGTTTTATTAAAGCAAACATGATACCTTTAGATTATCCTGGTCTACAATGCACTCAAATGTGACAGGGTTTGATTCCATTACTTCCTTGTCCTCCAGCTCCTTAGTGAAACTAGGTGGTGGTTCTGTGGCATTAAGGTAATGACAGTTCATTGCCATTAACAATGTCCACGTACAAACAGTACCAAAGCTTATATTGCTAATGCTACACTCACCTGAAATTGTACACATTATTCCATGTGTGCATTTTTCACATCTATTTTACTTTAACATTAGTGAAACTAAAACACGTTACATTTTCACAAGAAGAGACGATCACAGGATTATTGCACATGGAACCATATACATACATAATTGATACCTGATAATATATAATAAAAACAATAATAGCACAATGATACGGCATATAATGTAAAATTTTAATATTATGTTTAATGAAATCGTTCAAAGCATCCATCACATTCTTACCATTAACAAGGAGGTCCGCAACACACTGCTTGCGACCGCACATGCAGGTGTACACTGCCTCATCATCGAAATCAGCTTCCTTGATGACAAGCGTAATCGTCTTCTTCTCTTCATCTGTGCTCATCTCAAACTTGCTGCTAGGTTTAATTGGAACACCATCTTGCAGCCACTTGATCGCGCCACTCAGTTTATCAACCTCACAGCTAAACTTGGCATCCTGGCCACGGACAACTTCGAGGTCTTCCAGAGGCTTTGTGAAACTAGCATCCGGTTCTGTCGCGTAAAATAAGATTATTTTCAATGGATAACAATCCCATCTTTTAAAAATAGGTCGTACTGCTACTTTTAACTTTTTATTTTCAAAATATAAATTTTTAATATAAACTGTAAAAATATAGACACCATACTACACTTATTACCCATATTAAAAGTTGCTCAAATGCTTAAAAAGTATGACTGTAGTTACAAACTGTTAATTTTATCACATATATATATACATATGACACTATATTTCATCAATTTTGCTTACCTTAATTTGCCATTAAATTCTTTGATAACAATGTACGAAACTGCAAGTTCATCAATGTAGTATATGTACAGCTAGATCCCAAGACCCACATATACCTGTGGTTCGGTACCCACCCCCCTAGGGCTGTGTTACATACCCCACAGCAGCCACTAACCTACATTGCTTCGCAGGGAGTTTAGCACCCACCTCTCTGTCCAATCTGTCCAATGACAACCACTACCTCCAGAGGGTCACTCACTCCGTATACGTTCTCTGCTGCCACACCGACAAAGTACTTGTGGTTTTCGATTAGATCCTCAAAGACAGTGTACGTCTGGTCTGCCTTCAGCCTGTATTATAATTATTTAGTGCCATCAACACACATGCAGGTTAAGATCTGGTTAGCAGAGGGAGTGGCTTCACATCATCTAGTTACTAGAAATGAATAATAGATGGGCATCACTCAGAATAATCCATATTTTGTTAGTAGCTCCTCTTTCAGTTTCAAGGTATTTGTATAATAGCCAGCCATAAAACAAGGCCAGTGTGTTATGGAAGCGGTACTCAAAGCATATTACAGCAGCAATATAAATAAATAGTGGGAAAAGGGTGTATTGGAATACATCAGGCATGAGCTCAATCGACCATTATTTATCAATAACAAGCAAATGAAAGCTATTATACTGCATATATACTATACAACTACAACTCAAAATTATTATTAAAACACACCTAATTAAATAATTACCTGTAAAATTAATAAAATTTAAAAACCTTAGGTTATATGCTTACAACTAATAACAAAAAAAATAATGATCATATATTAAAATGGTCAAGACAAACATACCCATGCAGAGGTAGAAATTAACTTTTGAACAAGCGAGTCCAACGGACTCCGCCTACCACTCAAAAAAGGGAGTCACGGCAAGCAAAATGGAGGGAGTACCGCAGTCGAGTTCAAAAATTAAAGATATTAACAAATAACGCATGTGCCTTCTTTTAAGCATTGCATGCCTGTTGCACGGCTGCAAATGTTCTTATGCACATACGCTAAAAAATACAGTAATCGCGCGAGGCCCCCGTGCTCCGGAACGAAACTAACCAGTTAGTAAGGCGCAGATGTTCAGGGATCACAACGACTCCATGGCAATGTCAATCAGGCGAATCCGACAGTAAATCAGTGGCAGTATTTTGACTCGAACTCATCCCGTTAATTTCGGCACGCCGCCATGCAAGCACTAATATCGGATTTATATAAAATAATAACTGAAAAGCTCAATCTCATGCATGGATGAATGTTTAATAGTATTCCTTATATTCAATAGACAGGAGTGAATAACTAAATATATTATCTATGATAATCTATATATGATGCCCATGATAACTATTATCATTCACTCCTGATAAGATGATGAGAAGCTTCATCTCAAAATGTTCGGATGAAGGATTTCATAATCTCTTTACTAACACTGCTTGACCGCCAGACATCTATTCATATAACGACCACTAAACTCTTGCTGTATTAATAATCGTACATTAGTTTGTGTTACAAGAATCTGTCAACGCCGTCGCCTTTGGTTAGACTACATGCAAACAAAATTCTAAAATACCCCAAATTACTTGGGAACGCGCATTACTCTTAGTAAGCTTATCTTTGAAAAATCAATTAAACTAAGCGGCCCATATAAATATACCAGAAGCAACTGCTATTCAATAGCTCATTCCAGCAGATGACCGCTAAATATGTAGCAGCATTACTTGATGAGTATATTAAAACTACTTAGTCATAGATCTGTTGTCGGTCCGCCCGGGTTGTTATATTGTAACGGCATGATAAATACTCTAAATTTCATAACCTTTAATTAGATATTTAATGTTAGATATGTCAACCTCGCAGACTCACACATATCACAGAATAAAAAAGCAGATCAACCACAAAGCAACCACAGTAAGACTTGCTACAGTCAACACCATCCTTTATAATACAATAGACTGCCAATGATTCCACAACGAGTAGTGAACACCAGTTAAAACTACAGTTGGATCGGTGAGAACAAACTAGAAAAATACCGTCAGGAATGTGCGTTAAATCAACCCAATTACTAATTAAATGACACATCCATCAATAATGCCACACAGACATTAAATTGTGGGTAGCACACCGTGAGGATTTTTGAACGGACACAAATATTAGTTTTAAAATCCAAAACCACCAAGCCATCAGTCAAATCTCAAGGCTGCAAGAGAGTGGTCGGTGTTCTAATTTAGAACAGAGGTCTTGAGATATACACATGCAAAGACGAGTGCACGACAGTGACGAGCCACCTGTATACACTGAGTAACTCGTACGCGCCATCTTACTTCAAGAATTTCGGCTCATTCATTCAAAGTAAGATTGGCGTACTCAATGACATACGGTGCTGGAGCGGCTCGGCTCACTTTTATTGAGGACAGCGGTTGCCAATCGACTCGATCGAGTCATGGGTGAAGAAACAGTGAACACGCGAGAGCGCTGTAGGCACCCACCGGCCCGCTCGGACGGCCGAGCTTCCTCTGCAACACGCAAGCAGTCAGTATACACTCGACCCAGCAAAGGGTTAAAACGTCATTTTCTAAGCATTTCACAAAATAGATAACCACGAAATATAAACTCGACCGGTTTTTCAGCAATTTCAGAAGTATTTCCTTTCAGTTGGGTGGATGGGGAGGAGCCGGGAGGGGGGGGGACCCATATGAAGTCATTGCCATGTGTCATCAAGTGTTCCCCAATATACCATATATGTATACAGGTAAACTCAATCAGTAAATAAGTTTTAAATGGAACAAAATTTATGGCTGTTTGTGAACTCGAATTTTAAAAGACAGCTAGAGTTTTTAGATTGGAGATGGCATTTAAAATATTATCTACATAATTATTGGTACAGCTTTAATTCTACACTCATAAGAGGATGAATCACTACTCCCTTCTCCATGCACCGACGTGTTTTTGCGCGATGTGGGCGCATCAGCACCCTTCGTCTGTTCATAACGAGAATTGCAAGTTAACAAAAAATAGATAATGAAAATGTTGCTATATGTGGCTGAAGTTAATTAAGTATGAATTAGCAGAAAAAGAATAGATTCACCAGTTTCAGGCATATACTACACACTGTATATAACACAGCGCACAGCACGCGCGCGACGCAGACAGCATCGGCGCGCACAGGCGACCACACACAGCTATATATATAGTCATGGTAAAGAAATTACACAGGAGGCGATGAGGCGATTTTTGATCATTCCGCATCTCGAACCCCCGAAATCGGCTACCCGCGAACACAAATTACACCACAAAAGCAAAAAAAAAAAATTGCGAAAAAATCGGCTGTCGTAGCTGGGATCTGCGGATGTGTCGAGCTGAAAAAATGCTTTATTGACTTATAGATTGTAAATGACTATATAGGACATTTTTGGACTTGGGATGCCATTGTCACTTACAAGACCAAGTATGCGTAGCGTCACAGTCATGATGTTGATCAAAGAGCTTCAATAATAGGCTATCTATTATGAGCTCTTGACTGTTATACATATGAATTGGTTTTTCAAAGCACTCTGCCTTTATCCAGTTAAACTGTAATAGTTTTATACAGTACTATACGTAATAGTCTCAGTATAGTATATAATCTATAAAAACCATAATTTATAGATTATTTTATTCTAAATGTGAGTGCGCGGCATAGTTTCCGGATAATGGGTAATAACAAAACAAGGAAGTATACCTCCAAATGGATAAGCGGCACTTAAAAATAGGCGTGACCATAGAAACGACGTTTATAGTACGGTATAAAGGTGGCAAGCTGAAAAGACATGCGGCGTGGATGATATCAAGAGCTAAATAAATACCTAGAGCAGTACAACGAAAAAAACGGCGAAAAGTGCTATTTCACGACATGATTAATCTACTTTGCCTGCGAAGCTAGAATAATTTAGGTATGGCCTTTTAGGATAGAGCAGAATTCTTTGCTCTCTAAAACAAGACCAACCGCTTGTCAATACGCATATCCTAGGCTGAGTATTGCTCGTAAACCTTTCCCCCTCCCAGGCCTCACAGCACCTCGAATCCCACATCAGTCAGCAATCCTCCTCGAGCCGCTAAGGTTGCTGGGGCGTGAAGAGTTTGGTTTTGTCGAAGCGATAACTTATGAAGAACGGCGTTTACAGTTATCATTAGGTGACTTTCTGGCGCATACGGCCTATGCCCTATTCCATTATCTTCCTAGCACGGAGCTAATGCCCATCATGATGGTAGCCGGGCAAATGTTCTCATATAAATTAATCTCTACAACGCAGCTCAGTTTACTATATGGTGCAGGGGGCGGATCCAGGATTTGTTGACAAGGAGGTGTCGAGAAAAGAAGTAAACAGAGCAACTTTTCCTGCTTACTTTTTCTGGTGTTTTAAGCTGCCGAAGGCCACTTAGTGGAGGTTTGGGCATGCGTGCGTATGCTTTTCTTCCTTTTTTGTGGTAAAAAAGGGGGATCCGGACACCCTCGACCCCCCTCTGGATCCTCCACTGTGGTGTAGTAGAGTACCAAATGGGCATGTGACATCAATTATCACCGATGGAAACCGATAGCCAAAATGCTTAGGGGCGAGTACAGTGGCGTAGCTAGGATTTTTTCAGCGGGGGACTGGGGAGCTTCATTTTCGTCGGGGGGAGGCACAATATTTATATACGTCAGTCTGCTGTTCGGGCACCACTCCAGTGTTGCTGAGAAGGAATAGTGCCGAGCCGGTAGCGAGGGCACATATCCTCCACGGGCAACACTGATGAGACCATAGTGCCCGCCACAACACGCGCATTAATCGTTTTTTAGTCATCAATGACTAGCAATCTATTTTCATGCTTATATATTCTTCATACTCACTAACTTTGCAGGCATCGATGTAACAAAACGTTCCGAGCACAACACAAGCCGTTCGACAAACTTGCGCTGCGCCCCAGATCAGGAGATTGCGTGACCGTGACAGCAACAGATGCGATACTAATAAAATGCCGTCGGCGGAAAAATAGTGCCCGTAGCGCGGCACTATTGCTTCATCGCAGTGCCCGCCTGCGTATCGCAATGGAATTTCAACCGATTTATACGTTCGAATGCACTAAATAATTTTCCTTTGTATGTGTTTAGCCAGCGACATTGTTTTTAATGTCAAGTTTTTTTTTTATGGTCAGCATGAATTTTCAGGGGGGGGCACAGAAATATTTGTGGGGGGGGGGCTCGTGCCCCCCAGGCCCCTCCCGTAGGCTACCCCGCCCTGGGTGAGAGTGCGATGCATGAACTGATCGTGGATTCTGAGGCGCCGCTGAGCTTGGGAGGAGCAAGTGTTAGCGAGGGCAGCCATATCTGCAGCCTATAGGATCGTATTATTATTTTTCTTTAAGCCAGGTTGGTCTTGTTTTAGCCGCGCTTATGTCCGGCCCATTCTGAGCACGACCTCGTCGCGGCGACAGATTTGAATAGTCGGTACGTCAAAAACCGGCCAGAATCGCCGCGATAAACATCGGCCGACGCAAAACTCGACATGAGTCTCCTTACGCATCCGAAAATACGTCGCCCGAGTGCGATCCGCAGGAATTAGAACATGTTCATTTTATGCGGGCCTGTCGCGAAATCGTGAGTGGCTCAGCCGGCCAATCACACGCAGCGTGTACGAGGTCAGGCAGTGAGTGGTATAAAAGTCACGTCAATTAATCAAAATGCGCAGCCCATATCCCCACATGCCAGAGTTTACAAAGAGGGATTATTGCACCAACCCTTTCTCACCATATACTATTAAGTTTTCGCCGTAATCACATGAAGAAGAAATTTTTGCACATGATTATACCGACGATGTTCAGAATTGAGGCATCAGATTGACGCCACGTTATCATGGATGTTTACATGGAGCGCCATTTGTTGTTTACGTACGTGACGTCCGTTCTTGATGTAGACTGGTCTCCCGGTCGCGCTCAAACCGTGCATCCCTGCGTTGTGGCTAGAACGGGCTCTGTGCTAGTACATAATACCTGGGCCCGGCTGCTCACGCCGCGAACCGTCTACGTTTCATGGCAGGAACGCCTACGATCTGAATCGCGCGATGTGCAGCGTAGTCACTTCAAAGCCGACATGAGTGTTCTCCGCTGCTAATCCGGCGATAAAGAGTCGCCGATAGATAAAATCGTAGGCCCGAACATAAGCGGGCGCCTTTAGAGAGCAAAGAATTCCTGCTTAAATGCAATAGCCTAGCCAAATTAATGTGAGCGCTAACACCACACCCACCAAAATCGTCGGGGGGCATTGTCCAGCAAGAATCTCGGACTAAGTTGATCCGGCTTAGCTCTAGATGTTCTAAGCCCCGCTCGCGCGCCCGTTCTTACTATCTGACCCAAGTGCGCGCTCATGGACGTTCTACGGTATAAAAGTAGTAGTATACAGCCCCGCAGTTCCGATAACTGCCGCAGGCCGCGTCGGCCGGCCGCGGCAGGGCCTGCGCAGTTTATCGAACGCGCTATAGTATCTAGAGCTAAGTGCGTGGCTTAGCTCTAGTACTATAGCCGCTTACATTAACTTGCCGCTGGGCTATAGACCGACCCATGGGGACATGCATCGGACCAACGTATCTCCAGCCAGTCCACGCGGAAGCTATGTATGGCCGGCATGGTAGGAGGGTGGGCCGGGTTGTGTTGGTCTGTGGACTAAAAAGCATTGGTGCTACTAGAGATCAGTATAAAATAACAATAGTAATTTGTCTCATGGCTTTCATGACAAACTCAATGATACAATCTCGTTGATCGCTTAATTTTGTTTACTTGACAACAAACAAATGTTTTTGTCCACAACCCTCCGACCATAACCCGCCCCCTCCCCAATCGGTATATACATAGTTCCCGCTTGACTGGCGCTGCGGCAGCGCCGCCAGAGAATGGCGCGTTTGAAATGTTCCAAAATCGAATGGTTTGTTCACAAGAAATACGCAAGTATACACCCATTGCACACGATAGTGTAGAGGTTCAATTTATAGTCGAGGCGGCTATAACTAAGGAACATATTCACCTTCGACTAGAGGCATTAATGTGCCTACCACAGACGTTTTATAAGTCGGGT